>NC_142367.1:2312603-2614270 GCF_059441175.1 Urocampus carinirostris | reverse complement strand
AAAAAAAAAAAAAAATATCATCTCATCTCATTTTCTGCACCGCTTATCATTATTGGGGTCGCGGGGGGACTGGAGCCCATCCCAGCCATCTCCGGGCAGTGGGCAGGGGACACCCTGAACTGGTTGCCAGCCAATCGCAGCTGCAAATCACATTAGTTCTCGCAGCTAGCTGCGTTCTTCATCGATGCACAAGCCGAGTGATCCACTCCTAAGAGTCGTACAGCTGGGCGATTTTACGTCCGCCCGGGACGATCGGAGACAAATTCACGACAGGGTTTTTACTTATGCCGAACCGCGGGTGCCGTTCGGTCGCGAGCGAGCCCCTAACCCGCGGTGCGGGTACTTTTGGGGCGATACGCACGACACCGCGACAAGCCGAGCGCCGGCCTCCGCGCCGAGCGCCCGGCGTCTTCCCGCCCGGGCTACGATGGCTCTACATGTGGCGCTACACGGCCCTCAATGGCTCCGGCCGACGGACAGACGGCCGCGGGGAAAGGGGTAGCTTGGGGGACCTGTGGGGTTAGGGGGGGGGCGGTGAAGCGGAAGCCGCACCGAAACCGCGCGCCGGGAAACGAGAACGGCGCGCCGTGATAGGGTCGTCGGCCGAGGAGGATTCCCGCAAAAAGTGAAAATCTGCAAAGTAGCGATGCCCCTTCAACCATTACAGACCGCGAAACTCTGAAGCCGTGAACGTCGAACCAAAAAGTAGCGAGGTCCCACTGTAATATTTAAAAGACCAAATTTTAGCTTTGCTGAATCGTTTAACTTAGCTGAAGTCTTTGTAGAGATCGTCACAAGATGTCGCCGTTCGGGTGCTTTGAGTTTCAGGCGTCGGTTGACCGGCAAGACCGGTGAAGAAATAATGGTGGAATTAGACCCATCTTTCGTGTCCTTCTTGCTCCTTTGGCTTCGCACGCTTCACACACTTTCCCGCACGACAACCCCTCTTCTGCCTTCTGTCTTTACGGCGCCTTCGTCGCTTCGTAGGTGGAGTGGCTGACCACAGAGAACCCGGATCCCTTTGTAGCTTGTTCGGGATATCATAGGTGGTATAAAAAGTGCCCGAAAAGTCGAAATTTAGACGCCCACCCAATTGAATAAGTTCCTCCCGACTACAAGTCTTATTGGCCATGCATGTGTCCAAAAAAGAAAGCAAAAAAGATAAGAGAACGGTAGTAAATAGAAGGTTAGCTGGACAGCAACTAGTTGCAGCGTCCATACGCGCCGCCATGTTGGATCCAAGTGAATCGGCCTCAATGAGAAGCTAAATGGGCTTTATTAGAAGAGGGGCATCATGTACAAGATTGAAAGGCTTTCTTGGGGTGGTTTTGACTCTTGGCAGCAAAATATAAATAAAGAATAAAAATAAATAACTTGCATGGTATGCAATGTCCTTTGCAGGTGTTTAATATTAAAGAAACTTGCTTCCACAGGCTTGTATTTTTTTCAATATTTACTTAACAATAAATCATGGCGCTCCTTACACAACATCTAGCCCCATTTAATAAGCCCTACCTCGGAAGGGAGCGTAATTAAATCCGTCTGTCCACAGGCCATAGACCTTCTTCAAGTGGAGTAGATTGCTGATAACACTTGTCTAGTAAACCTCCCTGTGGGACACAAATATCACTTTTCTTGGCTATGTTTAGCTTGCTAAATATTTGTCACGTTTCACTTTGCGGCTCACTTGTGGGATATACAGCACATTTTGAGTCAACGTTTTCCTTTTGAAAGTTCTGTTATGACGAGCACAAACATATGTAGATAAAAGCCTCAAGGTGCCACTGTAAACTGTAAAAAAGAAAAAAAAAGGCAATCCAAGAGGGTGTAATTGATGTGGGAACGCCTTACTTATAATCAGGTCAACTCTCTTATGCAAAATAATGCTATACCTATGTAGGGTGCTGCTTTTTATGTATTTTCTGCCTGTCTTTAATATTGTTGGGGACAATACGACTGACGGATATTGGTGGTAACATGTCACCCCCTTCTATGCCAAATCTACGCCTCTCGGCACATTTTCACGAAACACAAAGAACCTCAAGCGTCTTATCAGCATATTTGGGTTGTAGTGTTTAAGTGACAGCTTAATTCATTTAGCTTCGTGCTGTCCGCTGCCAACATTTTAAACACAGCAAGCACACCGGTCTTTGCTCGTCTACCTCCGTGGTCGCTGTCAAGCTAAGAGCTATGTACTCTTTGGCAGACTTAGTTTTCAGTAGGAGACTTTTGTTTGTCTTCTTTCTTTGCCTACCTCTGCATCCATGTTAAATAAGTCTTTCCGTGTCTACTTTACATACGCAATGCCCCATTATTTATGAACTACTGGTGTGCAACAAATACAAGCCTTCCCCCCGTTCGAAGATACACCATTTGTACCCCAAGACACCCTTTTTTAGAATGATTACGCCAGTACCTCTACGCCTCATGACCCTAATGAAGCAACTACGTCTCGCTCTCAATCAAAGTACTTGTACACAACAGAAAAGTAAACCTAACTGCTGATTGTTGCCTTTCAATTACCTGTTTGTTGAAGTGTTTGATTATTGGCATTAGTTTGAATACATTTATTTGTATTTATATCAACCAATGTGTGTGTTTTGACCAAATTAGTAATTCATCACTCCTCCTTGATCTGCTACCTTTTCGTGGTGGAGGAGTTTGTGTGTCCCAATGATCCTAGGAGCTATGTTGTCGGGGGCTTTAAGCCCCTAGTAGGGTCACCCATGGCAAACAGGTTCTAGGTGAGTGGCCAGACAAAACGCAGATCAGAAGACCCCTTATGACGAGGAAGAACATTGGTCCTCAATTTTCCCCGCCCGTACGCGGGTTACCGGGGCCCACTTCTGGAGCCAGGCCTGGAGGTGGGGTCCGCTGGCAAGCGCCTGACGGCCAGACGTTTGCCCACGGGGTTCGGCCGGGCACAGCCCGGAGGAACGAGGTGGAACCCTCTTCCCATGGGCCACCACCTGTAGGAGGGGCCAAAGGGGTCGGGTGCGCAGAGAGCTGGGTAGCGGCCGAGGCAGGGGTCCTTGGTGCGACAATCCCCGGCTACAGAAACTGGCTTTTGGGACATGGAATGTTACCTCTCTGGCAGGGAAGGAGCCCGAGTTGGTGTGTGAGGTTGAGAAGTTGACTAGATACAGTCGGACTCACCTCCACACACGGCTTGGGCTATGGTACCAGTCCTCTTGAGAGGGGTTGGACTCTCTTCCTCTCTGGAGTTGCCCGTGGTGAGAGGCGCAGAGCCGGTGTGGGCATATTAGTTGCTCCACGGCTCGGACCTCGGATTCACTGTGGATGTGACTGCACTAATGAACGAACTTAATGTCAAACTGCAGAGCAAGGGCCTTTTTGTGCATGACATGTACAGTGCAGTGAAGGCTTTTATGAGAAAACTGCAGCTTCTCTCAAGCCAAGTGAAGGACAACATTCTGACCCACTTGCCAACACTTAAGGAAGCCAAAAGATCAGGCGATCACCTCCAAAAGTACTCAACCATGTTAGAAACATTGCATGCAGTTTTCAAGGCGATTTCAAGATTTCAAAACTCTTGAGAGTGAAATGCACATGCACATGGTCTCTTCTCCCTTCAACTGCAGTGTGGATGATGCGCCAAGTGAAGTTCAGATGGAACTCATGGATCTGCAGTCTGACACACTTCTGGCAGATCACTTCAAGCCAGTCTCACTGCTGGATTTTTACTCCTCCCTCAAAGAGAACTTTCCACACCTGAGGAAGCATGCTCAGAGGATCCTAGTCCTCTTTGGATCTACCTATCATTGTGAACAGACATTCTCAGTTATGAAGTTTAATAAATCCAAACATAGATCTTCTATGACTGATGACCACCTCTCAGCTGTCCTTCGCATAGCCACTTCAGACATTCCGCCAGATTTCAATGCCCTTGTTCAAGCCCAGAACAGACTGGATTATTCTCACTGAAGAGGTAACATGAGGTGGAGAAGATTACAAGTTATTGTTTGTGGAAATTAACAAGTTAAAAATAAATTGCACTGGTTCAATGATTGTTTTTCTTATTTAACCAATACACCACAATTTCCTATAGCCTAATATAAATATTTACAGAGTGCCATATTCTTCTGATTATCAGCATCAGCTATTCAAAATATTTAATTTGAGCATTTTACAATGAAAGAAAGTTGGTGGCCCTCTGACACAATTCAGGTTTCTCATGCGGCCCCTGATAAAAATTAATTGCCCACCCCTGCCCTAGGCCGTAGTTGGGTGATCGACTTTGTCGTCGTTTCGTCTGACCTGCGGCCGCATGTTCTGGACACTCGGGTGAAGAAAGGGGCGGAGCTGTCAACTGATCACCACCTGGTCCGACCCGGCAGACCCAAGCGTGTTGTGAGGGTCTGTTGGGAACGGCTAGCAGAATCTCCTGTCAGAAGAAGTTTCAATTCACACCTCCGGCAGAACTTTGCCCATGTCCCGAGGGAGACGGGGGACATTGTGTCAGAGTGGACCATGTTCTGCGCCTCCATTGTCAAAGCGGCTGATCGGAGCTGTGGCCGTAAGGTAGTCGGTGCAACCCTCAGACCCGTTTGTGGTCACCAGCAGTGAGGGATGCCATCAAGCTGAAGAAAGAGTCTTATCGGGCCTTCCTGGCCTGTGGGACTCTGGAAGCAGCTGGCAGGTATCGGCTGGCCAAGCGGAATGCGGTTTCGGCGGTTGCCGAGGCAAAAACCCGGGCATGGGAGGAGTTTGGCGAGGCCATGGAAGCCGACTTCCGAACGGCTTCGAGGAAATTCTGGTCCACCATCCGGCGTCTTAGGGGGGGTTAGCAGTGTGCCATCGACACTGTGTATAGTGCCGGTGGGGCGCTGCTGACCTCGACCTGGGACGTTGTGAATTGGTGGGCGGAATACTTTGAAGACCTCCTCAATCCCACCGACATGTCTTCCTCTGGGGAAGCAGAGTCGAAGGACTTTGAGTTGGGCTCTCGCATCCCTGGGGTTGAAGTCACCGAGGTGGTTGATGAGATCCGCCCGGAGTTCATTAAGGCTTCGGATGTTGTGGGCGTGTCATGGTTGACACGCCTCTGCAACATGGCGTGGACATCGGGGACAGTGCCTCTGGACTGGCAGACTGGGGTGGTGGTTCTCCTCTTTTAAGAAGGGGCACCGGAGAGTGTGTTCCAAATACAGGGGAATCACACTTCTCAGCCTCCCTGTTAAGGTCTATTCAGGGTACAAGGGGCCAAAATGAGTTTCCTCCGCAGGATTTTCCCTTAGAGATAAGGTGAGAAGCTCGGTTATCCGGGAAGGACTCTGTGTAGAGCCACTGCTCCTCCACATTGAGAGGAGCCAGTTGAGGTGGCTCGGGCATCTGATAAGGATGCCTCCTGGACGCCTCCCTCGGGAGGCGTTCCGGGCATGTCCCACCGGCAGGAGGCCCCGAGGGCGACCCAGGACAATATTTGTTATACATTCAAATAAAACTTCAATAGCTCTCTGAAACGCACAGTATATAGATTGGAATTTCAACACAACTAACATGACTAATATTTTACTTAAAACCAAAAACTACCAAAAAATAAAATTTGGCTTAGCACCGACTTGTGCAAAGGTACATGAAATTATTTTGTATACAATAAATAAATAAAGACGTCAATACAACCAACATGACTTAAATTGACTTAAAACAGAAAGGACATCGAAATTTAAGGGTAGAGAGGGATAGAGAGGCTCGGTTGCATCTGATCTAATCAACCTGTTGAATGAATAAAATTGCCGATACTGAAATCTGCCAAATTCACAAATATCAGTGCTAATGATCGGCACGCAGACATTCTAGTAGTTTTAAAACACAACATCTAACCACAATTTTAGTTCTTCATTCTGCAACGAACAAAAAAATGGGTTAAAAATGCCAAAAGTAAAAAGCATCTTCCGCATTCAACATTGTGGAACAAAGAGCGGCGCGAAGATAGATGACGAATTTGGACCTGCGTGGGCAGTAGAGAAAAATTTCAGGGCAGATGCAACTGAATAATGTGCAGCAGCATGATAGCCTCTGGCACAGGCCAACATTTGAGGGATATCAAACACCGTAGTTGCCTCATATTGACCTCTTGTTTCAGCCCTTTTTGATTGTATTCGAGTCTCCCATGCAAAGTACAGAACTTATGTACACAACATCTGCTTTAAGTTTTTTACACAGAAATAGGCGGATAGAACAGTTACATGGGACATAGCAGAAGTTCTTTATCCACTGTGCGAATGCCAAGATTTGTTTTTATTTTAATACATGTTTTCATGACCATTCTGTAATTGTAATGCAGATGCAACAAGAATTTTTAAAATCTTTTTTATTTAGGGTGTTTATTTCTCATCGGATACATTTTTGCTGGCGTTTTTGACCAACTGCTCGGAGATCGGATCAGTACAACTGAAGTCGTGATGCCATCAATGCCTTAATGCCATCCTGGCCAAGAGCCTCGCTCAACAGACCACCAGGCTCAAAAACGCCTTGGAGAAGCCGATAGCTGACCTTTACAACAAATTCAACGACAGGTTCAAGGTCCTCAATGTCAAAATGGAAACTCCTTACTGATAGACCAGCTGGACTGGTTTCATCGGATCAAGATTGGCTTTTGCCTGGAGGAGTCCTGTCCAGTTTTTCCCATTTCTATTTATTAATAAATATAGATGCAGACATATACATGCTATATTTCATTTAATAGTTGTTTTTAAGTACAGACGCTCTCCTACTTACGACCATTCGACTTACGAAAAACGGTAGATACGAACATTTTTTCAAGGATGTCAAAAAATATCCGGACATTGCTGTAAGTTAGAATTTATGTTGTGTGCACCTTTTTCCGAGTACAGGACATTACTGTAGTGCTTCTTTCCGCCACTCCTGGCATGTGGCAGGCGCTGTGAGAGGTCACCCAGCATCAACTCCGAAGATGAAATAAGGCTTTCTCTTCCTAGTTTGTGTGTAAACATTCTATACTGGATCTCCAGCGTGCTAAGAACTTTGACATTTTATTGTAAAATATCTAATGCATCCATTCAATATGGTTGGTGTAAAGGGTAAAGGAGGGGCGAGCCATTTCTCTTGAAATTAAAGTCGAATAAGAAAGCTTGATGCGGTTAAAAAAAAGTCTGGATCGCTTTTTTCGGCCACTTACTACCACGGAGTACGAAGTCGCCTAACTTTTGAAGTTCATATTCCGAAAGTAAGTAAAACTTAACTGTATTTATCTTTATGGAGCATATGAAATGTTTATTTTTTAGAACAAAACAATGCAGGTTACTTGTACAAGACTTAAACATACTTATATAAACTTTAAACTTACATTCTATACAAAACATAGCACTGAAGCAACTTACGAACAAATTTAACTTACTTATTGTTGTCTTCTACCAGTAAAGGCAATACAAGATAGGTCAAACAAAAACGAGTTTTTGTAAAAAAATAAAATGAAATAACGTACAAAAATTATTATACGGCGAACACAACTTCAAATGATCAAAAAGTGGACCAAACATATTAGCAGACAGGTACAGTATGGTGTACGTTCATTTAAAGTTGCAGTAACTTTGATTTCAAGTGCTTACGTATCATCAACTCATCAACAGTTGTGCGTCGTCACTCCTGTACTTTGATTACTAGACGTAGAGTGAACTCTAATAACCAAAACGCCTACTTAGCGGTGAGGGTTAGCAACCAGGGCTTTTTTTGGCAGCAGCAATGCCTCCGCCTCAACTTTTCTTTTATTCATGCCAAAGTGTTTCGCATGGCAATTAGCTCTGTCCTCACTTGGTTTCGCATTCGCGCAGGGTAAGCCGAGTCATTTATCATCCTCGGGGCTTGGAACACTGCCATTCCTAGTTAGGTACTTTTTGTAAACAGTCATCAGTGCTTTCTATGTCATCGGTTCTTGGCAGAGTTCTAGGTGGGGTGGTGATGGGGTTTGGGGTTGCGGTGCTGTTCCTGTCGTCCAATCGAGAGCCTGATGTTTTTCTGTTTCTCTTCGAATTGGAAATGTCACGATGCACGGCTCATTTCGCACGTGATAAATACGTGGGGCCAAAAGAGCGACGACAACGCAGAGCGGCAAAAACCCGAAACCCGGCTTGTTATTTACGCCAGTCATAACCCCAACGACTCTAAGCCCCCGGGCTGGCCAAATTTACGAGGCTCTTTATGAGCCGACTTGACATTTAGCTCATGTTTACACACATATAGACGCAAGATAAGTAACCTTGTTAGGGCGGCATTTAAAAGCACTATTCTTGTTTTATGTTTGATTCGCGCCTTGAGTTACACCAAAAGCACTGGCAGCAGTACAAGTATTTTTTATATTGCCTCCAAATGCCTGCAGGGTGTCATTAAAAAACACGTTTGAGTAGGCAGAGCCATAAACGTCCTGGACAGCGCTTCTCCACCGCAAAATCTTCTCAGAAAGCCAGCAAAATAACTGAACGAACATCCAAAAGCAGAAGAGGGTCATTACTTGGCTGAGAGCTCGCCAAGTCAATTTCAATCTGTCTTGTCCGTATGTTTTTGGAATTAGAAGAAGCTCTTTGGGATTTTTATTCAACCCTTGCATATGGTTTGTGTTAAATATAACTCGTTTGAAGCAAATCTCTGAAAGCACTAAAAACATCGTACATTTTGGTATTTCATTTAATTAATCCAAATGGACCATGCCTTGACCTGCAGATTTATACTGTATCTGCAATGGGACATTTAAGATGAAGGGTTTGTATCAGGGGTCTAAAATGAATTTCCTTGGGGGTTGGACTCGGCCAATTCGGCTTTTCAACAAGAAAAGCTCTCATAAAAACTTTCCACTGTTCCCAAATATAATTTTTTAAATTTTCTCCAGTGTATGCTGTCGGGCATCTCTGCTAATGAAGGGTTGCATGGCACAGAAACTCACCACTTGTTCTGTGGGCTTAATGTTTGGTGTCAGGTTGGGAAGAGCGAAGTGGAATGAATATATGGTGAATGTGAGTGTTCTTGACTCTAGCCACCTCCGACGAGAGGGATTTGGCTTAGATAGCTAGATAGCTAGCTAGATAGATCGATAGATACCTAGCAAGACAGCTCGATAGATAGCTTGATAGATAGCTTGATAGATAGCTTGATAGATAGCTTGATAGATAGATAGATAGATAGATAGATAGATAGATAGATAGATAGATAGATAGATAGATAGATAGATAGATAGATAGATAGATAGATAGATAGATAGATAGATAGATAGATAGATAGATAGATAGATAGATAGATAGATAGATAGCAACAAAAAGGAATGAAAAGCTAGGGAAAAAGAAACCAAGAAAAAAAAGAAAAAGTGTAAAAAATCTATCTACCCTGGTCATATCCCATATGACCAACAGCAAACTAAACACATACAAAAAAACAAAGAAAAGAAAAAAGGAAAAAGTAGCAGAAAAACAAAATTATTTGACGTTGGCCAACCCAAATGCCCAAACACCCAAACAAGTTAAGCACCTCAGCACCCAAGTTAGTCATGCTTTCGTCCCTCCAGATGAAACGAGACATACTCGGATCAGATTGACAAAAACACACTCTTCTGTTCAACAGCAGGGCCCAACAGCTTTCACTGGTTTACCCCTGAAGCATCATACAGGTGCCCTACCCATCCCTTAGAACACATCCAAATATCCCACTATCCTTTCACAACACCTCTCCACTCATTCCTATCACTAACAAGAACTCTAGCTTCCACTACATTTAGACCTCTTTCCACCAGTGCACTCATGACACCATCCACCCACGTCAATTGTGGCCTTCCTCTTAGTCTCCTTCCATTTACTTCTGGTCTGTAGAACCTCGTCAACATTTGCTCCTCATCCATCCCCTCTATGTGTCCAAACCAACCGAGTACTCTCATATTCACACATTTCACTTCTGCTGTTCTGTCTCTGACAATTTCATTTCACAATCTATCCAATCTTGTCACTCCTAACGTACTCCTCAAACACTTCATCTCAAAAACATTTAATTTCCTTCTCAAATCTGCATTCAGGCTCCAGGTCTCTGCACCATACAACACAGTCACACTCTCATACTGTCCTCTCTTAACATCAATCCTCATACTCTTGTTACTCATCACTCTCCTCAGAGTACCCAAAACCTTGCTTTCTTGATTCATTCTGTGCATTAACTCACACTCCATTCCACCAACTGCAGCCACATCACAACCCAAGTACCTAAAGCTTTCAACTTCTTCCAGCACCTGTCCATTGACCTTATTTCCAACGCCATGCCCACTCCATCACCTGAACACTTCAGCACCCTACTCTTGCCCACATTCACACATAACTTACGCCCATCACACACTCTTCCAAACTCCATTACCAACCTTTTCAATTTTTCCTCAGAATCAGTCACAAGCGCTGTGTCATCTGCAAACAACAACTGACTTACCTGCCACACCATTCCACTGATAACCATCATCTCTACACGTCTGCCACATACTCTTGCATTCGCCTCTCTCACCACACCATCCATGTACACATTAAACAGCCATGGTGACATCACACACCCGTCTCACACCAGTCAACACAGGGAACCACTCACTTGTCTCACTCCCTACTCTTACACATGCTCTGCTGTTCACATGAAAACTCTTCAAAGCTTCCACCAACTTTCCACCAACTCCATACATTACCATCCCCTGCCACAACGCCTCTCTATCAACTCTGTCGTACACCTTTTCCAAGTCCATGAAAGCCAAATAAACATGCTTACCTTTTGCAAAATATTTCTCAAACATCTGTCGTATTGCAATCACCTGATCCACACATCCTCTTCCTTTCCTGAAACCACTCTGCTCCTCCATCGCCACCTTATCTGTTCTTCCTCTCTCTCCTAATCAAGACTCTTGCAACCAGCTTACCCGGACAGACAACAAACTGATACCTCTCGAATTGCTACATTTATACTTATCACCTTTACCCTTATACAATGGCACTGCGCATGGACTGCACCAATCGACAGGAACCACACTACTCAAAAAGCATACATTCAACAAGCGTACTAACCAGTCATAGCCGTGCCACCTTTTTTTAAGAATTCAGCAGTGCAACCCTCGAACCCAGGCGCCTTCCCCCTGTCATTTCTTTCACTGCCTCCTGCAACTCCCATGTTTACGCAGTCTTCACATTTAAATCACCCAACACGGGCATTCTGCCCGTACCACCGATCGTCTCGACTTTCACTTCTCTCCCATCCTCTGCATTCAGCCTTACCACTAACCAGCAATCAACCGTCCCAATCTTTCATATTCTCTTCCTTTCCAGACTAGCTCTTCCCCTACCCTCTCTTTAAACTCCCTCTCCTTTTCTGCCTCATTCAACTCTGACATTTTCACCTCTTCCCTTACACTCTTCCTACAACTAGCCCTCCACGATCCATCTATTGCCAGTTTTCCTTCCATTTCACCTCTGTTAACATGCACATCCAACATTCTAATTGACATAAATTTCCTAACCACTACATAATCCTTCAGTGCTTTGTCCACATCTCACCACCATCCACTCTGACGAGGGTATACTTATTCACCTACCTCTTTTTAAACAATGTACTTGCAATCACCAACTCATTTTCCACACATAACTCAATCAATTTCTTCCTACTCTCATTTCTTCCTGGTACTCCATATCTACCAACCACATTTTCAACCATTCCATCACCCACTCTAGCATTCAGGTCACAGTATTACCACTTTCCACCCCTCTTTTGCACTTGTCACACATTCGGAAATTCTTTCTAGAACTCCTCTCTCACTTTTTACTGAACAAGGTCCATATGCACTTACGTATAAACATCCATACTTCTACACCCCACTTAAATCGTACCCACATCAATCTGGAAGATGTTTTTTTCCACTCCACCAGTTTTTCCTTTGTTTTCTCACTCACAAGCACAGCCACTCCTTCTCTAGCATGTCCACCCGTAATACCATACCTCCAACCTATTTGCCCCCTTTCCTTTCATCTTTGTTTTACTCAATGCTATCAGATCAACTTTCCATTTAGTCATCATCATTCCAATCTCCTCTGTCTTCCACTCAGTCGCTTTACTTCCACATCCTCTCGCATTTAGTGATCCTATGACTAGGGTTTGTGAGACCTTTTAGACTCCCGCCCCCTTTCTTTGCCTTGGTGTCTCTGGAAAAAATAAAGGAGAAAAAAAAAGAAAAAAAACATGTTTTTTGGGTTCTCATTGGTCGCTCTTGAATGTAACAGTCAATCTTTTTGCCAACATAGTACTTTTGCTAAAATTGTGTGACTAAATACAGCTCTTCATTGTGCAACTTAAATAAACAAATTCACAAAGTGTCAGTATTATGTGACAAAAGATATTTTTTTATGGAATAGATGTTGTAAAAACAAGTGATGCATGTGGGCCGTGCAAACTTTAAAATATTACATTAGCTAATTCATTCAAATTTGAAAACTAACTAGTGTTCCCGGAAAGCCAGCAGAATATAACTTGATTTAATCTCGAATTTTGGACATGTTTACTCATGATATGGTTGCCATACTTGGGATTGATGTTGATCACCATCATTCAAAGCGACGCTCACAGAATTCTTGTGATTGCTTAGACCCATGGAAGCTTGGAGGGAACCTGAGACTGATGACCCGTACTTCTTTCAAGTGCCGTGGCGAGTAAGGTGATTTCGGTGGCCCTGACAGAGAAATATACACGGTGCACGCTGCAGTAATGAGAACATTAAACATTGCGGCCACCTGACTGCTTGACAAAAAACAAACGGTCTCGCATCCATCACGGCAACAGATGCACAACCTAGACAATTACCGTATTTTCCAGAAGTCGCACCAGCTAAAAAATGCATAATTGAAAAGGAAAAAACATAAATAAGTCACCAATTTTGGGCATGATACTTTAATAGAGTAATTAGATATAGACACTTACAAGTCATTTAGCACCACAAGTGGCTAGCGCTTCATTGGAAAGGGGGCTCCGTTCCAACATCCTGAATTTTGGGCTCAGTTCCAACACCCTGAATGTTTACCTTGAATCATAAAGCTAACCCAGGCTAATCGTACGTTCGCGTTATCATAATCTTCCGTACGAAAGATTGCGCTAACACGAACGTGTAAAAAAAAAAGATAAAGAAAATAATTATTAATAGGATTTCTTACCTTTGTGGTGGTCAGCAGAAGGCGCATGCTGTATTCCCTCGCAAGATCGGAAACTCTTTCATATTTAGCTATTATGTCTTTCTTAAAGGCAATAGTTGTACGAACAACTTTTCCTTTTTCACCTGTCCTGCTTGCACCGACCTTCTTCTGAGGCATAGTTAGGGGCTAATACACTCCGTTCACCGAAAGCGAAAGCAAAAAAGAGGGAAGTGCGCACGTGATAACAGTTGGTCATGAGGGGTGGGGCCGATCCACACGATCTACACCCGTACGTTGCTCAGCATCGCACTCTAGCGTACGCACTCAGGTATTACCGGCGTTTGAACTCCGAATTTTTGACCGAACAGCGAAGCAAGAATTTTTCAAAATTTTTGGTCAAAGTCCGACTGAGAGGCGTTCGAAAACCGAGGTTCCACTGTAGTTACTTTCCCTAGTGACTATTTCCGTTACTTGAAAAAAAAGTTGTTCCTCCTATACATATATATATATATATTAATACTAATAATTATACATATTTTTTTATAGGGCAGCACGGTGGGGCAGTGGTTGGCGCGTGTGCCGCACAGTTCTGAGGTCATGAGATTGAACCTCCTGTGTGGAGTTTGTATGTTCTCCCCGTGCTTGCGTGGGTTTTCTCCGGGCTCTCCGGTTTCCTCCCACATTCCAAATAACATGCATGTGTCAGGACCAAAACGGAAACAGGACACAATTGCGTTACGTTTCTCACAAGTTTTATTAAAGGAAAGAGGAAGGGCTGCGCCCACGATCCGTTGTTCGCTAGGCGCGGGAAGCAAGTCGCCCTCATACTCGGATTCTGATCCGAACATGGAAGTGGATCTTCCTTTGCGAGCGCTGGCGGTTTCAGGGACGGAAAAACAGGTCAATAGCTGGTACAGGAGAGCAAGAAACGCGGTCGGGTCAGAAACGGGTCGTAAGTCGGGACACGAGAATAGACGTGGTCAGGAGCAAAACAGGTTGTAGCCGGAGACAGGAGCAAAAACGGGACAGGTGGAGTCAGGGTCGTTGCCTAGTATTTACTGAGGTTCGCAGACGGACTGACAACAGAGGACAGACAGGACTGGGTTCAAATACTGACAGGGAGCCAATCAGAACCTCCGGCGATTGGCGCCAAATGAGCAGGCATAGCTGAATGTCATCAGTAATCATGACAGCATGTCAGGTTGATTGGCCAGTCTGAATTGTCCCTAGATGTGAATGATCTAGTTACTTGTCTGTCCCTGTGTGCCCTGCGACTGGCTGGCAACCATTTCAGGGTGTCCCCACTGCCCAAAGATAGCTGGAATAGGCTCCAGCACCCCCGCGATCCTACTGAGGATGAGCGGTGCAGATAATGGATGGATATTTTTTATATATGATTAACATTCATATAATTTATATATAATTTGTTGCTGTTTTTTTATTTAACTGGACTTTTTTAAGTGCAGTAATATAAAAGAGAAGGTATAAAAATATGGCGAAAACAGTCTAATTTAAAAGTAATTATGAGTTCTCCCTATTTCCTAGCGCAGTCTTTACTATATATGCCACATTTAATTGGAAGCCACATTATTTTCACGAGACAAGCTAACAGTTTGACAAGATCAAACTCCTCTATTTACAAAATACTAAAAAGGAGAAGAAAAGGAGGGAGCACAAATACAAGTATCCCTTCTTTTCCCAGGCTGACAAGATTGACCAGGTTCTACTGCTCTAATTGGAAAAAGTCCCAGAAAAAATGCACATGCAGATGGATTAAAAAAAAAAAACAATTAAAGAAAATCTGTTGCTCTCCAACCCTCAGGACGAGGTGTACATTATGCCGGCAGTTTAAGCAGATGGTCGACTTGTTACTGCGAGTCTATTATATCCGTACATGCTCGTTCTTCATATTTGACTGGTCAAAGCGACATGTCCATCACCTAAAATGCACTGCCAGCTGTCTTAATGTATTTTGCCCCACTTTGGTGACATTGTTCATTTACAACTATGATAAAGCAACTTACTTTTTTGCCTTCCTGCTACTTTCCATCACTGTCACTACCCCGTAACTATTTTTTAATTTTTTTTTAGAAGCGAGAAATAAAGTTGTCCGCAGCTAATTCCCCCTAATAGGTCAGCACTACTCTTCTCTGACTAAATCTGTCACCGTTGTAGTTAGACCAGGGGCAACCCATACATTTCACAACTAGGCCTTTAGTAGGCTAAATCAATCCAACCCTCAATAACCATCTTAACTACCTTATGGCTATAAAAAAAGATAAAAAAAGGATCAATAATAACCTCATAATTTGCAACAAATGCATCCTCCATTCTTCGCATGAAGACTTAGATTACTCAGTCGTACAGATTTTGTACGTTTTGTTCTTGAATTTGAGCATGCTGCTTACAACTAATTCCATTCCATAATGTACAAATGCATTTTGAACATTATCCCTGAGTGCCAAAATGTAAAAATATTTTTTGTTTGTTTGTTTTGTTTCAAAAAATATATACTATAAAGGGTTTGGCGCTACTAAACATTAAGGATCAAGCCTCTGGGAATGATTTCATTGTGATGAATAATCATCAAAGGGCAGGTGTGGCTTTGATCAGATCTTTGTCCACACATGGAGGAACCCCCAACTTCTTAGTGTTGCTTGCTGTATCAAGCGATATAAGTGTGTAGGCGTCCCATATGGTGAGTAGGTGTAGTGAAGTAGTATGTAAGTGAAGCAAATATATGAATAAGTACAGAAAATGATTCAACAGAGCTTTTTTATTTTTTATATAAAAGATGAGTAGAGAGGGATGTTCTTTTCGTACACACCCGCAGGAACGTGATAGCCATGGTGACCGACATTGTGTGATCACGTCACGGGAAAAGTTGATTTCTGTGCTCTTACAATAAAATAGTGTTTTGCAAGCAGAGGTCTCTCGTGTTTATAGAAACCATTGTTTAGATGTTGAAGGTGTCACAAATTGTCATGATTACCGATGTGAATCACTTGTGCCTGCTCCTTTGGCGTCAACTGCCTCGGACTCTGACTGGCTCCCTGTCCCTATTTAAACCCACTCCTGTCTGTTCCCGTTTGTCAGTCCGTCTGCGAACCTCAGTTAATACTATGCAAGACTTTTTCAACCCTGACACCCACCTGTTTTTTGCTCTTGTCTGTCCCCCGGCTTCCACCCGTTTTTGATCCTGACCATGTCTACTCTCCCATCCCAAGCTTTCGACCTCTTTTCAAGCTAAAGTTTGGCCTTTCTAGCTAGCTATTTAACTTTTGTTTATAGTTTGGGATCTTAGGACCATCAGTTTTAAATATTATTAATATATCGCTATCCTCGGGTATTGTTCCTGTAGCCTTCAAGTCTGCCGTCATTAAACCCACGCTTAAGCGACCTAACCATGACCCAGAAAGCCTAGGTAATTATAGGCCAGGGTCAAATCTGCCATTTTTTTCAAAATTACTTGAAAAGGTCGTTGCACAGCAGCTAAATGACTTCATGTCAGAAAATAACCTCTTTGAAACTGTCCAGTCAGCATTTAGGGCAAATCACTCTACTGAGACAGCCCTGGCTAAAGTAACCAATGATCTCCTTTTAGCAATAGATTCCAGTGCCTCATCAATGTTACTGCTGCTGGATCTCAGCGCTGCTTTTGATACTGTCGACCACAACATATTATTGGTTCGTCTATAACGCATTGATATCTCAGGAACTGTACTCTCGTGGTTTAGGTCCTACCTGTCGGACAGGATGCAATGTGTTAACTATGGCAATCTGACCTCTAAACAATCTAATGTCCCCTGTGGTGTTCCTCAAGGCTCTGTACTTGGCCCCCTTCTTTTTAGTATTTATATGATCTCGCTTGGTGACATTATCAGCAAATATAATATTAGTTTCCATTGCTATGCAGATGACACTTAACTGTATGTGCCACTGGAAAAAACTGGACATTTAAGTTGTAGAAATCTGGAGGCTTGCCTTACTGAGATTCAAAGATGGATGTCACTTAATTTTTTACGCCAGAAAAAACTGAAATGTTGATTATTGGTCCAGCTCACTGTCGTCAGTTGTTTTCAAACACTACCCTGGACCTAGACAAATGTAATATCACCCATAGTGACTCGGTCAAAAATCTAGGTGTTATATCTGATCCTAATCTGTCGTTTCAGTTACACGTGAAAAATATTACTAGAATAGTTTTCTACCACCTCCGTAATATTGCGAAGATTCGTTCGATGCTGTCCCAATCAGATGCAGAGGTTTTAATTCATGCATTTATTACTTCTTGGCTTGATTACTGTAATGTATTGCTTTCTGGCCTCCCGATGTCTAGAATTAAAAGTTTGCAGCTGGTTCAGAATGCGGCAGCTAGACTTTTGACTAAGACCAAAAAGTTTGAGCATATTACTCCTGTATTGGCCAACTTGCACTGGCTCCCAGTCCACTTAAGATGTGACTTTAAGGTTCTCTTATTAACGTATAAATGTTTGCTTGGGCTTGCACCCTCTTATCTCTTTGATTTGATTTCCCCCATGTTCCTGCGCGGAGTCTGCGCTCGGAAAATGCCGGTCTACTTGTGACTCAGAGAGCCAAGAAGTCTGCAGGCTCGAGAGCGTTCTCCATCCGGGCCCCGGTGTTATAGAACGCCCTGCCTCCGGAGATAAGATCTGCAACCTCAACGGAAGTTTTTAAATCGAGGCTTAAGACACACTCCTATTCCAAAGCTTATGATTGATGCCCACCTCATATTCTGTATTGTCCTGTCTATTGCCGACTGCCTGCCTGGCTGATACGAAGGAGAAGGACGATTTGAGATGAGTCAGCGGACCAGCGTCTGACCTGAAGCATGTCAACCCCTGCATTTACCAGCTGGCAGAGATGGGAAGCTGCGTCGTGGCCGTCGTAGACTTCCTGGACTAGTTTACAGGCTGGGGGCGTCGTTTGTGTCATGCTCTTTCCGGACATCTTCAACATCTTACCTAATGTTTACTATTCTGTGTACAGTAATGCTAATTGTAATTCACCCTGGTCAATCCTGGAAGGGGGATTACCACATATGAGGTCCCTTCTCAAGATTTGTCTTTTTTCCTTACACAGAGGTTTTTGAGTTGTTCCTTGCCCGCATGTTGGTTTAAGATCAGGTAATGGTGTAGTTGTAATCCTGTGCAGTCCTTCGAGACATTTTTGTGATTAAGGGCTATATAAATAAATGTGACTTGACTTGACTTGACTTTTTGTCCCCGACCACGTCTACTCTTCTTTCCTGGCTTACGACTCGCTTACGACCCCGACCACGTTTTTGCTCCTGTCACGGCTATTGACCTGTTTTTCTGTCCTTGACACCGCCATGGCTCGCTACGGAAAATCCACTTCCGTGTTCGGATCACAGACTGAGTACGAGAGTGACTTGCTTCCCGCGCCTGGCGAATGCTGGATCGTGGGCGCAGCCCTTCCACTTTCCTTTAATAAAACTTGTGAGAAACGTAACACAATTGGGTCCTGTTTCCGTTCTGGCCCTGACACAAATACAAAAAAAAAAAAGAAGTTTTCTTCTTTTTTTATTCGTGGAAAAATTCTTTGAAACGAGTATTTTCTAGAAACTTAGCAATGTTCAACTGTTGTTTACTTAACAATTGTAAAATTTAGAAAAATACTTTATTTTCTAATGAAAGATTAGGGTTCACGCCTTTTCTGATGTCCTATGCCTATATAGCTTCTGGGCTAAATTTTCTTTATGCCTTCAGAAGTAAGTCCAAACGGCTAAAATTGGTTGGCACCCGCCCTTCCCCTCGATAGAAAAGCCTGGTATTGAATGAGTTAATCAGGTGAGCTCTGTACTTTTGAATTTATGGTAATGATCATCTATCTGTACTTGTGATCTTACCACAAAAATCAAACGGCCGCTAACATGTTTGCCGAGAATAATTTTAAGAATGGTTGTTGGGGCAGGGGTAATGTGTTTTTTTGAGGGTGGGGGCGAGGGTTTTTATCTGTACGTGTGTGATTACTGCGTTTTTGGCCACGTTTTTACCAACGAAAGAGCACGAACAGTGGCGAGGCACAGCGCCATCAGGTCATACATTTAAACACTCTGAAATTAGAGGCTGTTTACCATTCTCTCCGGCCATTCGTCTTCGTCAATGTCGCTCTGCCTCTCGCTAAATTGTCAGTAAGCGCTTCCACATGCCACAACTGAGTACAGGCAAGGTTGGAGGGGGGGAGAGACGAGGTTATCGGAGGCGGCGGTTTTGCTAGCTCTTCTGTCAGCCTGCAGTTAATTAGCCATATATGCACAAACACACACCCCAATAGGCCTGGCGGTCATTAATCACGCAAAAGTGGCAGTCGACAAAGCTTTAGCAAGACGTATCAATCCTTGGATGCATAAGTGGGGTCAAAAAGAACCCCATGGGTTGTTATTCTTCAAAATACTTGAAAATAAAAATAGTTGTAATATTGTCATATTGAAATGAAATGATCTGCATTTATATAGCGCTTTTCAAGTCAATGACTTCCCAAAGCGCTTTACAATGTGCTCCACATTTCCCAATAGCGGCCTTGTATTGCAGCCATGTAAGACGCTGACTTGCTTATTGGGGGTATTAGGGGTTCAGTGTCTTACCCAAAGACACTTCGACATGTAACACGGACGAGACGGGATTCGAACTTGGATCCTGTGATCCCAAGACGAGCGCTCTACCTCCTGAGCTACTGCCGCTCCAGGTATTCATCATAAAACATGTTTATGACATGATTCAGTGTCTAAAATAACGTCTGCCTGGACGCCCGAGGCATGCATCTTTTACGTTGGGCGAACAACTTACAAAACGTCTCTGCCCGGGTGGGCGACAACTTTTTCAAGAAAAAAAAAGAAAAAAAAATCTTTCTTTTTTTTGTAAACAAATAAAACGTTTTATTCCGATTTCAAAATCTTCGTTTGTTTTGGAAATTTTGGAATTTCGGTTCGTTTGGTAATTTGCATACTCGGCAGCCAATCAGAAGCCTGCATCGAATAACTTTGTGCTTCCGGACTTTCCCGAGTGTTATAAGGCATTTGCATATCATTTCTCAAAGTAGACGCACAGAGAACACAAGAAAAACGGAAAAGTGTTTAGGCATTGTTAAGATTTCTCAATTTAATAACGCTCTACTCGTGGTATTGCGATAAGACGTTTTCCATTGTGTGATGTCATGACGCACACACCATTTTTAGTTTTGCTAATTGTCGATCGCCATGTTGTATTGAATGGAGCCGTGTTGTTGTTTGCTTGCTGTTGAGGAATAAATATGCTTAAAGGCTGAACCACAATGTCCTTCCTGCTTATCTTCTCACGCATGAGGAAACTGCACACTCTGACATATCCTTACCAGGATTCAAGCCAAAACCTCTGTCCCAGAAGAAAGATTCAAAAGAAGCTAACAAAATTAATGACGCTAAAAAACGTAAACGTACATTAAAATCATCGTGGAAAGAGGAGTTCACGTGGCTTGTAGCAGACGACGCAACGCAAACATTGCATGAATGAAGATGATAAAATACAGGTAAACACTGATGGCAGATGGAAAACAGCGATGTCATATGCATGAAATGAATTTTACAAGTATATTTATAATAAACTTAATTTTAAAGTGTTATTCTGTTATATATTCTGATTATCAATACTTAATACTTTGCAACTATGAGAGTGGTGTCAATCAAAAGGTCAGAGGCTACTGGTCTTATTGGAAATCATCTGATGAGTCCGCTTATTTTCAAAGGGGAGTTATGGAGTGAAACAAACTGATTACAAAAAGGATCGTCAATGATGCTGTAATGCTTTCAGACGGATTTTTATTTTGTTTTTATCTGCCGGCATTGTCGTGTTTTTTGGAGTAAATATTTGTTTCGATTTACTGGACGGTGCTGGATGTAAAAAGTCGGAAAAAGATCTCATTTGATGACCAGGGGACGTAATTGGTGAGCTAAGCCGGATTTATAGTTTTTGGGTTCTTGTTTCAGACTCATTGTAATGTTTCGGTGATAAGTCCATTTTGGCCTGCATATTTTGAATCCCAAGAGTTTAAGCTTTTCAGCGATATGTGGCATGATGTTTTTCTGTTGCCATGGAACGCAATTGGCCCCGCCCATGTGGTGCCAACTGCGGCTCATTGACAGATTGGCTTTCCGTCTATTTAAGCTCAGTGCTCTCATTCTTCCTTTGTCATTCCGTCAACAAACCTCTGCCACGTAAAACGTGGGTTCTGACTCGGTCCTGTTTTCCTGTTGGTATTTCCTGTCCAGTATGGTTCCCGTTTACTTTGTCCTGTTTAATATCGGTACCCAGTTTTGTTCCCGTCTATTTTTGTCCTGTTTATTACTCTCTTCAGTTTTTGTTCCCGTCTAGTTTGTCCAATTTAATTTCAATATCCTGTTTCATTATCAATCCTGTCTGTCCCGTCCTGTCCGGGATCGACCCCATCCGTCCAATATCTGCTCAGGCAATTGGAATCGATCTCGTCGGCCTCTCTCCTGTCTTTCCACGCCAGACCGCTGACTAATGTGCATGACTCCCCTTTTTACGTAAAATAAAAGGCTTGTGTGAGAACGTCACTCATTTGGGTCATGATCCTTTTCCGGTTCTTGACAGTAACAAAAATAGACGGTAACGAAACTGGAAACCGATATTAAACAGGACAAAATAAACGGGAACCATACCGGACAGGAAATACCAACAGGAAAACAGGACCGAGTCAGAAAGACGGAAAGCCAATGTCAATGTCAATGAGCCGCAGCTGGCGCCACACGGGAGGGGCCCATTGGGCGCCATGGCAACCGTGACTTTTTCAGTGACTGGTGACATCGTGAAGACAGGGGACTTTGTTTGTCAACAGTCCGACGCTCCCCCCGGCGGGCCATCAGAATGTGAAGTCCTTTGGCTGGGCGGTGTTTCCAAATGATGCACATTCACACTCATGCAGTGTATATTATATATATTTTTTATTTTTGAAGTCACGCTTGAAGCTATCTTAAATAAATACACCATGCGGATCCAGTCCCTGCATGAAGTACATAGAAACTCATTGGGCTTAAATCTCCTTTTTTATAAACGATATATATATATATATATATATATATATATATATATATATATATACATTTTTTTTCCTTTTTTTTGGAGCAGTGGTCCCCAACCGGACCGGTCGTGTGCCGGTTTTAGCCAATAAATACCTTAAATGTATGGTGCACAATATACACAAAGTTTAAAGCATTTGAGCTATGACTGACTGATATTGGTGACAACATTTGCACAACATTGGATGCAACAGGAATCAAAACCGGATCCCTGATGTGTGCACCAGACAACTAGGGATGTACAGAATAATACATAAGAAAAAGGCTTTGGATTTTATCTCAGCATCCCACTAGTTTTATTCCGCACCACAACGTCAAGCCATGACTAAAATGATTTCTCAGCACAATAGCAATATATTTATTCAATGTCCTTTAAAGTCCGATTTATCATCAGATACACCAAAGTTGTTTCTCTGGTTGTACTTTATTGCTCTTAGAGATATCTCCTAGGACGGTACAGTGACTAAAAATAGTGTGATCATGAAAACCTAATGTCTTTTCTCATGTCATTTACATCCCTGGCGCGGGTGGTCAGTCCACAAACCCACATGCGGCCCGTCAGGCTTTTTAATCAGGCCCGCCAAATGAAAATGGTAAAAATATAATGAAATATATCATGTACTAACGTACTAGTAATACATCAATTTGTTAATGTTTTAGTGTAACTATTGGCCGAAGTTTCATTGATTGAGTACCCTGTATAAAAATGTGTTTTTTAAAATTAAGCATTAATGAGTACTGCTACTTTACTGTGTGGAGTTTGCATGTTCTCCCCGTGCTTGCATGGGTATTCTCCGGGCACTCTGGTTTCCTCCCACATTCCAAAAACATGCATGTCAAGTTAATTGGCTGGTCCAAATTGTCCCTAGGTGTGAATGAGCGAGTGAGCTGTCTCTGTGTGCCCTGTGACTGGCTGGCAGTCAGTTCTGGGTGTCGCCTGCCCACTGCCCGAAGATAGCTGAGATGGGCTCCAGTACCCCTGCGAAGCTACTGAGGATGAGTACTGCCTTTAAGGCCAACATTTAAACATTTGGCTATCACGTATCAAGATATTTATCTTCCGAAATGCTTATCATCAAATTTAGTGGTTAAAAACCGGGAAATATATTAATTTGCTTTAGTTCTATGTTTCAAGACCAATCTGATTAAATGAATATTAATCAGATTATATATATATATATATATATATATATATATATGGGCAGCACGGCGGGGCAGTGGTAAGCGCGTGTGCGGCACAGTTCTAAGGTCTTGGGAACCTCCTGTGTGGGTTCAAATCCAGCTACCAGACTTACTGTGCGGAGTTTGTATGTTCTCCCCGTGCTTGCGTGGGTTTCCTCCGGGCACTCCGGTTTCCTCCCACATTCCAAAAACAGGCATTTCATGTGAATTGGCCGGTCCAAATTGTCCCTAGGTGTGACTGAGCGAGTGAGTTGTCTGTCCCCGTGTGCCCTGCGATTGGCTGGCAACCAGTTCAGGGTGTCTCCTGCCCACTGCACGATGATTGCTGGGATGGGCTCCAGCACCCCCGCGACCCTACTGAGGATAAGCGGTGCAGCTAATGAGATGAGATATATATATATATATATATATATATATATATATATATATATATATATATAAAAGCAATCAAAAATTACATTTCCTTCTAGGCTGGCCCCTCTACCAATTTTTTAACCCAATGTTTAATTGCGTAAAGCCCACACCTGGTCTAGGATTTAGGCAGGGTGTCCACAACCTTTTCAGTCATGGGCTCCATTGGTTTGAAAAAACAAAATCGGCACAGGCGCCGGACAAGAGGACATAAAATAGCTGAATGATGTATTTAACGTTTTGTATATGCTAATGTAGTCTCTTAAATCCGATACTCCGGCAATAATTGAGAAAATAAAATATCAAAAGCAAATCAATTTTTTCTGGTTTGCATTCACCTATAAAAGTTGTAAAGTATTTCATTGTCTATTTGTTTATAAAGGGACCATGTCATCCAATTGGTTTTGAAACACAAAAAATATACAAATAAATATATTCATTACATCCATCTATCCATTATCTGCACCGCTTATCCTCAGTAGGATCACCGGGGTGCTGGAGCCCATCCCAGCTATCTTCGGGCAGTGGACAGGGGACACCCTGAACTGGTTGCCAGCCAGTCACAGGGCACACAGACACAGACAACTCGCTCGCCCATCCACACCTAGGGACAATTTAAACGAGCCAATTAACCTGAAATGCATGTTTTTTGAATGTCTGAGGAAACCGGAGTGCCAGTAGGAAACCCACGCAAGCACGGGGAGAACATGCTAACTGCGCACAGGAAGGTTTGATCTCATGACTTCAGAACTGTTAACCACTCCTCCACCGTGCTGCCCCTATTCATTACATATAACACTTTAATTAAGAGTCAAAGCAAGGTAATACTGTAGTTCCCTTTTTAAGCACTAAATGTGATCATTTGCAATAGGGCCACTTCAGAAAGTGTTTTATTGCATGATATTTCATATTTTAATGAATAAAAATGATTATAAAAAAAGTATAAACAGCTATTTGAATGTTGGCCAAGAACGCCATGAAAAATATCGTTTTTCTCTAGGTACACAAAAGGAGACAGGCGGGGAAATCCAGGTTAGTTCAATTGTATTACGTATTATCAAAGACCCAATGTGTAATATTTGTCCACTAGATGGCAATGTGTTGTCTGGTACCGGCAAGTGATAAATGGTAAATGGTCTGCATTTATATAGCGCTTTTCAAGTCAATTAAGACCTTCCAAAGCGCTTTACAATGTGCTTCACACTTACCCATTACACACACTCACACACCAATAGCGGCCATGCAGCCATGCAAGGCGCCAACCTGCTTATTGGGGGCAATAGGGATTCAGTGTCTTGCCCAAGGACACTTCGACATATAACACGGAGGAGCCGGGAACCTGCGATCTCTTGATCCCAAGACGAGCGCTCTACCTGAGCTAATGCCGCCCTGCTGCATAGCGTAGCAAACATGGTGGTGACCTAAGTGGGGATTTTACAGTGTTAAAGAAATACAATTTTTTTTGACCTATGTTTTTTCTTTTTTTAAATAACATTGGTTTGTTAGTATTTTTGCCTTGTATTCAAAACAATGTTTATTTCTACGGAATTTTTTTCGTACCACGACGAGGCACTTTTAAACAAATAATTGTATTTCAAATTAAATAAAATCAGGTGGGTGTTTTCACAAATGTTCTCTGTTTGATAAATAGTAGTTAGCATATCCAGCTACAGTGGGAGGCATAGAGTGGTGCTTGGCCTTGATGACATCCATTGAATATATTTAAAACTGCAGGTTATGTTTGATGAGAAACGGCCCTTCTTTCTATTGCTTCTCTGAGCATCACTTCACGGGCCTAATTACATTCATTGTCGGACCTGATCCGTCCTGGGAGCGGTAGTTTGGTGACCCCTAGATTTACGCTTATTATTATTGTTGTTTTATAAGTAATGCCATCATTGGGCCTGGCCTCGAGATAATTTTCAGACTCTTAGGGTTTTACAAAGGTTCTGCATAATTGGGCACAGGTATGTCCAATTATCATACATCTCTTCCCAGTTCAAGCTGCAGTTGGGGCCCTTTGGTGTGTCACACCCAGCACAGACATTAAAAACACTTTGTGGAATGGAAAGGTTGGGGACCACTGTTTTTGAAGTTTTTTTTAATCATTAATTTTGTGTTTGTTGTTGAATTGTTTTTACTGGTACCCTAAAGCTGATGCTGTGGTCAGTCTCTGTCCATATAAAGCGTATGGGGAATAATAAGGTCCGGTGGCCGCGGGTACAGGCACGGGTGCTCCGGGGGCAGGCAGAGGGCTCTTGGAGTACGGGTGATATCGGCTACCCAGTCCGAGTGGGTGATGCGGGCCCCGCAGTGAGAGGGCCCCTGGGCTGGCGGGGCCGTGACAGGCCATAGCCGCAGCCAGCGAAGAAGAGGCCGGGTACCCGGCGAGTAGTTTGTCCGAGCCGGCTGCGAAAGCCGTGTGAGTCCGCAGGTGGCCGAGAAGCTCTTCGGAGCTGGAGAAACGCTTATCGCACGCTCCGTTTGCTGATACCCAGTTACAGACATGCGGAAGCGGGTCGTTCGGAAGCACAAAACCGTACGGGTACAGCGGGTGCCCTCCGAATGACGGTGCAGAGGTAGGCACGCTGTGGAGCGGGTGTGCGGAGTACATAAGCGGGTATCCGGATTTTAGGGTGTCGTGTGCGCAATTGGCCCCAGAAGCTGCCGCCGCCAAATGGCTGGTGCAATGGTAACTCAAGCAGTAGGGGTCCCGACACAAACCGGCAGACATAAGCGAAGGGGGGGACGCCCCGGCTAGCGGGCTCGTCCCAGGTTTGTTGAACTGCACGCTCAGCAGTTGACTGCTTGATTTGGCGTGCTCCAGGCTCAGGAAAGGCTGCGCGTAACTCGTGTAGGCACCTGCTAGCGTCCCAGGGTATGAAATTCCCGCAGGCGACAGGGGGAAAACCGTGTGGCCGACTTTGTAGGGGGAAACCGGCGCCACAAGCCCGGACCCTATCACTGTGACGGAAGGCGATTCCGACACACCAGGTTTTGACCCGGACACGCTCTCCTGTGTGCCTTCTGGGCTTATTCCAGTCGTCCTGTGTCCGCCGTGACATTCCGGCGAAGAAGTGTTTTTACTGCGCTCGCTCGCTTCCTTTTTGTCGTCCTTTTCCGCCACTTTACCGTCCCCTGGCAGGGGTGAGGTTGATGCGCAGGATCTTGGGCTCGCGCTGGGGCTTCCTGTCCTGGGCGTGAACGGAGGGCAGGTGGCGCTCGGCACCCGGAAACTGTTTTTATCCCCGCTCGAGCTCGCCTCCTTCTTGTTGTCCCCGCAGGATGAGGACTTGGCATAGGGCTTGAAGCTCGACTTGTCATCCGCGCCGATGTCGCTGATTTTAAGTGGGGGGGCTTTGCTATCCTTGTCCCCGCCAGACGCCAGAGAGGAAAGCTTGGAGGCGGTGGGGGGGTCTGGCTTGCCGATCTGGGAACACGTTTGGGCCAAAAGCGCCAAGGGGCTCTTCTTGGCGTCCAGCTGTGACAGAGGAAACGTCCCAGTTTAGCACATTCGCAAAAATAGAAAATATTTAGCACTATAAATATGCTGCATTTCCAGCTTCCATGCAAGCCTCACTATTGTTTCTATCTCGTCCGTCATGTTCTACTGGAATTGTCAAACTTATTTGTCAGCAAACTGCGTTCCTTGACAAATACTAAAGGTCGGATATTGGCAGCGATATTTGTAAGTTGAAGGATATCGGTATCTGTATTTTTATATATTTGATGGGCCGATTATTTAGGCTCAGCTAAGCCTCTTTCTCACTGTCTTTCCTCACACCGTTTCGGACGCTATCTACCCCGCACCTTCTGATTGGATAAACGACTGAGGGTGGAGCCACAGAAGCAGGAAGACTAACGTTAAAGCAAAGTAAACACCGGCAGCTCTGCTAACTCCTGAGTCCTAATATTGAGATTTTAAAAGGTCCCTGGTAGAAAAGTGTGTGTGTGTGATTAAGAAATAGTGTAAAAAGTGTAGTTAACTTGTTTTAGGGAAGCACGTTTAGGTGGAGACAAATATACTGTATTTGCTTTTATCATAACATTAGTTCGCTAATCGGGATACCAGATATGAACACCAGTACAAAAAACTCATATGCCTTTGCTAAAATGATAGAAGAAAATAGGACTACTCTATCTTCAGAAGGACAGTAGCTGTATGTATGTATAATTTAGCACCATTTAGATATTTATTTCAATCATATGCAAAAATACATAAAACTGTTAGATCAACTTGCACGTTTTAATATACTTGTAGGTCGAGAAATTAGCATTTATTTTGCATACTAATAGCCTCCCCTAGAGGGAGCTGACATTATTGTCTGCCATCTTGCAGTTATAGGTACCCAAAAAAGAAAAACCTCTCAAAAGAGAGAAAAAGCGGGGCAGTTTGGTCACCGAGAGATTCCGCAGTTCGTATTTTTCCTTGAGCTTTGTAGCACTCGTTTTTAGTTAAACCAGATGACGCAGCGACATCTAATAGCCAAATATTACACATTGCCCCTTTAATGTTTAGTGGTTAAGTGTACATTACTGTTTTTTTTTTTTTTTTCATTTTTCCCACACTATGTCGGCATTTGGTTTTGTTAAGGATGGAATTTTTATTTTGTTTTTGTATGGAAAACTGCTAAAAACTCAATAGACATTTTGGTTTGAATAAAAAATGAGTTGGTGCAGCCCTTGCAAACCATGGATTAATTTATTACTGATTGATAGATTTAGTTTCATATTAATTCTTTATTTTTTTAATCTTATTTTGTTGGCATTAAATAAATAAACAGTTGAATATTTTTTATCGCAGGTATTCTTGTGAAAACCCCGATTCGGCCCAACTTCACCCTGGCCCGAGCTCCAGCGACTCCCAAGTGAAGTAAGTTCGAGACGCTGCTCTGTGTATTTTCCTCACGTGGTTGAAAACTTTCTCACTGTCATGATAAGAGTGAGAAAATCATAGCAATATTCGTAAAAACGAAATAATAGACGTTGTTGTCTGAGACAAAATGGGTGAGACGGGATCGTTTTTTTCAAGTCTAGTTTTATGTTCCCGACCCGTTATATGCCGTACACAATTTTAAATTATCCCAAAACGTATAAAATACGGGGGAAACGTATACACATTGTCACACGCTTTGCAATTTACCCTACGTTTGTGTTAGCTTTTAGGTAACCGGGTTGGTGGCGACCAGTGTCTTAAATCAGCACACAAAAAAACGATAGTACATCAGTAAAAAATGTTTTCAACTCTCGGCTATCTTGTTAGGCTTTCATATATATAAATATACATATAAATCTATTTTGTAGTGGGTGTCTAGTCCCTTTTCCTGACAGTATAGCTTTCAATTTTAACAAATGGTAAAAAAAAAAAACTAAACAAATTAAAAATAACTAAATATTGTTTGGTTGCCTATTACTACGGGGTATTACGACGCATCTGCAATTTTCTTTTCAATGTTAATATTATTAACTATAAAAAGGTCTTTAGTGTTAGGGTTTGATTTCAAGAACAAGGTTAAAAATCATTTTTTGAGCAATACGACTTTAATACAAATATTTAAAAACAAGCACAACGGGTAAACGTCTTTGTGTGAAAGGACTTGCAAGTATTTGCATTTGCAATTTACTTGTTTATTTTGTTCGGTTTAAGTGTGTTGCAACAAACATCACACAATAAACAAATCACCCGAAAAGATACTAGGGACGGACAGGTTGAAGCTTCTTTGCTTCAATCATACAAACAAATGATCATATCTTGGATAATTTTACGATCATTGGTTAATTTATTTAAAAATGATCACATTTTGGAATAACTTTATTTTCAGTCTTTCACAAATCCTGAGATTTTTTTATTTTCCCAACCATCTCCCCCTTACTCGCTAACAACAATATAATGTGTGAAATCTGAGACAAATGGGCATTTTATCGTGAATTAGGAATTTGGATACCAATAGGTTACGAGGGCCTGACGAAAGATTATTTCACATTTTGTTTCTGTTTATTTTTGCAGATATTGAGCACAATCAATACTACAATGCAGTGCTGTAAATTGAAAGGACTCAACCATTTCAAGGCAGTTTTTCCAAAGCTACGTTGTTTAAATGTTTTGGTTTTCCTTGAAAAAATATTTAGCGTTTCCATCCAATTTATAAATCTGGTTCCGTCCTTTTAAATGAGGGTTTGGCTTTGCAAGCACCCAGAAGAGGTCTCTAGTGTACCGACTTCCAGGACCGGGATGCACTCACCTCAATGGGACTGATCGGCGTGGAAGGAAGCGGCTGGAGATACTCAGGGTGCATGATGTGTCCTGCCCGGGCTGTGAGCATTTTCAACAGCTTAATGGGCAAACGGCCGGCTTGGCGCTGAGGGTCTGCCGGAGAGGGGGCGTTGTCGGCGCGATTCCGCTTTGCGTACCGTCTCAGGTTTTCCCCCGATAAGGATAGGCTCTCCCACGCCGGGTTGGTGCTATGTCTTAAAACAGACACCGTGGGCGATGTGATCATGACCCGAAAATCGTGGAAATGTCAGCAAAATTCATGAGTGGGTGATGCGCGCGTATTTCCCAAAGTTTCTTTTCAACGCTGCTTGACGAATAAAAGCAAAAGAGAAAAAGTCTTAATCCCCGTGGATGTGAGTGGACAGTCCGTGGCGGGTCCTGCGCGGTCTCCTTCATGTGACAGTGTGAGGGCAGGTCTAGAGTGCATTCGGATTACTAGGGATGGGTCGTACGCGAACGAAACGACTCACAAGGGCAAGCAATTGGAAGTGAGCGAGAGCCGAAAACCGTCCGCTCCATTCCAAACACTCTCTCTCTTTCTCTTTCTGTCTTCCTCCCTCACTCTATTTTTCTTTTCCCACAGCCTTTTTGCTACTCTCTTTCTTTCTTTCTCACTCTCGCTTTCCCACTATCCTCCCATTTTCTCTTTCTGTCTCTCTCTAACTCTAAATATGTATTTATCTTTCTCTTTCTTTTTATTTCTCTCTTTATTCTCCCTCTCTCTCATTCCTCATTCTCTCTCCTCTTCCCATCTTTTTCTTCTGCCTCTTTCTTTCTTGCGTTCTTTCTCTCTTTTTCTCTCTTTTTATCACAGTCCCTTTCCCTTATTTTTCTCTCTTTTTTTTCATTTTGTCCACTTCCCTCTTTCTCTTTTGCTCTTTCTAGTTATCCCCCCTCTCTCTCTTTCTCTCTCTCGTGTTATCTCTCTGTTCTGCTATTTTACTACATCTCTTGTTCTCCGTTTTACTCTCTCTCATACAATTTCTCTTTCTCTTGCTCTCTCGTTCACTTTTTTGCATTCTCTCTCTCTTTCCTTCCATTTCTCACTATCTCTCCTTTCTCTCTCCCTTTCTCAAATTTTCACTTTCTCCCTATTTCGTTCTCTCTTTCACTCTCTTTTTCTCTTTTTCTGTCTCTCTGTCTGTCTCTCTGTCTGTCTCTTTCTCTCTTTTTCACTCTCTTCCCATCTCCTCCACTCTCTTTTTTTCTTTTTCTGTCTTTCTCCCTCCCCCCCATCTCTCTCTCTTTCTCTCTTTTCACTCTCTTCCCATATTTTTCTCTCTTTCACTATCTTTTTCTCTTTTTCTGTCTCTCTCTCTCTCTCTCTCTCTCACACACTTTTAACTTTTTCACTACGTGTATATACCCATCTATTTCTCTCTTTCACTCTCTTTTTCTCTTTTTCCGCCTCTCTCTCTCCCTCTCTCTCTCTTTCTCAGTCTCTCTCTCTTTTTCACTCTCTTCCCATCTCTTTCTCTCTTACACTGTCTTTCTCCTTTTATCTCTCTCTCTCTTTCCCTCTCTCTCTTTCTCTCCTTTTCACTGTCTTCCCATCTCTTTCTCTCTTTCACTCTATTTTTCTCTTTTTCTGTCGATCTCTCTCTCTCTCTCTCTCTCTCTCTCTCTCTCTCTCTCTCTCTCTCTCTTTGTCACTTTTTTACGTCCCCCCTTTCTCTAGGAAGCTCGTGACTGGTCAGCACGAGTGGTGTCATTTTTGTGTTGTTTGTTTTAGTGTAAACAATATGGAAGTTTAAATGAGGTCAAGGTTCGCTGAATATTGAAAGACTATTATACTATAGTAGCAGAATACATTTTCAAAATGAATTGATTTGGTGCTATGTTTCATCATAAATGAAAATTAATCATAAAAAACTGCAATCATGAACCGTTTAGGAGCCGAAAAAGTTGGCTCTTTTCAGTGAGCCGAGCCTAAAAAGTCGTTTCCTGAAATAGCCGGAATCGCCGTTGCTACGGATTATACAAGGAAGGAGAAGGACGCGCGTAGGAGGCGGTGCGCTAAAAGAAGGCTGGATCACTCCGCCTCCGTTTGTGTTCCCTGTGCGCGCGCATGTGCGCACACTCGTCCAAACGGATCGCAGCCCGCCTGCAAAAGTTGATCCGAGGTGAAAAGAAGAAAGGAAAATGATACGCAGTATCATTGTGAGGGTCTGTTTCAACCTTTCAACAGCCTTTTTTTCACGCGACTCACATCTGGGTGCCCAAGCATGCCCACCCAATCAAAATATGGGGAGATCAATTGTTGCGTGGCACTGGATACAGAAAAGGAACGACGGAGAGTTGGTCTTACCCAGGGGCAATTTTAGGTTCAGCGCTTAAGGAGTGCTGAGCACCCAGAACAGGGCTTGGCAAACTATGGCCCACGGGCCACACGGTTGTTCTTTCAGGCTTGTTCCTACGGCCCGCCTGTCATGATTACCGATGTGAAACACCTGTGCCCTCTCAATTGGTGCCAACCGCTGCTGATTGGCTCCCTGTCACTATTTAAACCCTGTCAGTTCCCTGTTGTCAGTCTGTCTGCAAACTCCGCTTTTACAAGGCAAGCCTTTTTTTCGACCCTGACTCCCGCCTGTCCTGTTTTTGCTCCCGTTTGTCTCCGGCGACGACCACGTCTGTTCTCCCGTCCCGGCTTACAATCTCTTTTTGTGCCCCGAATACGTCCACTCTCCCGTTCTGGCTTACGACTAGCTTCCGACCCCGACCACGCCTTGCTCTCCCAGTCCCAGCTACCGATCCGTTTTTTCCGTCCCTGACACCCCCATCGCTTGCTACGGAAGATTCACTTCCGTGTTCGGAGCACAATCCGAGTACCAGAGTGACCTGCTTCCCTCTCCCATCGAACACCGGATCGTGGGCGCAGCCCTTTCTCTTTCTTCCAATAAAACTTGAGAAACGTAATGCAATTGGGTCCTGTTTCCGTTCTGGTTCTGACACCGCCAGATAAAAATTGTCAAAATATAATGAATGTATATATATATATATATATATATATATATATATATATATACATTCATTATATTTTGCCCTTTCAGTCTGGTTTCCGCCCCCGCCACAGCACAGAGACTGCCCTAATCCGTGTTGTAAATGATCTCCTCATAGCATCTGACTCCGGTCTAGTCTCCATCCTCATCCTCCTAGACTTGAGCGCCGCCTTCGACACAATCTCTCACCCTATCCTTCTCAATAGACTCTCCTCCATTGGTCTCACCCATACTCCCCTCAGTTGGTTCCATTCCTACCTCACTGGCCGCACTCAGTTTGTCCAGCTGAAATCCTTCACCTCAAAGCCCTCCCTAGTCACCACAGGTGTACCCCAGGGGTCTGTCTTAGGTCCTCTTCTCTTCATTGTCTACCTCTTGCCTCTTGGTCATATCCTCCGCAAATTTAATATCCACTTTCACTGCTTTGCTGATGACACCCAACTCTACCTCTCCTGCAAACCAAACTCCATACTCCCACCTCCCTCCCTCACCTCTTGCCTTTCCGAACTCAAAACATGGTTCACAACAAACTTTCTTAAATCAAATTCCAATAAAACAGAATTCCTCCTTCTTGGCACCAAATCCACTTTATCCAAAGTAAACAATTTATCTCTCAACATTGACAGCTCCTTAGTGTCCCCCTTCCCCCAGGTCAAGAGTCTGGGTGTCATCCTGGATAGCATGCTTACCTTCCACTCACATATCAACACCATAACCCGCACTGCTTATTTCCACCTCCCAATATTACCAGACTCCGCCCTTTCCTCACCCCCCGCACCACTGCTATTCTCGTCCACAGTCTTGTCACATCCCGCCTTGACTACTGCAATGCTCTCCTCTTCGGCCTTCCTCAAAAGTCTCTCCATAAAATTCAGCTGGTTCAAAACGCCTCTGCTCGCATCATCACAAAAACATCTTCCCAGCAGCACACTTTTGTGGAGCCATGGAGGTATGCTATTTCTATGTGTAGTTGGAACTGAGCTGAGGACTTACAAGGTTAGCGTTTTTGGACACCTTTATGCCATAACTATATCTCTGCATATAATAATTGAGACCCTTTTTCACTGACTTTTGAGATAAGTTTGCAAAAAAAGGAAGAAATGATACAGCTATGCCATCAGGAATAGAGACTAAAAAGTCGCTGGATGTTGTTGGTTCAGCTGTCATATTTGCTCTTCATTCAGAAGATGCTCCACAAAAAAGCACCTACTTAATGTTTTGAAGTTAGAGCAACCGTCAAGTAATCCAGCGGTTCTCAAGCTTTAAGTAGTCTACTGTCCCTCATCACATCTCATTCCCACATAAAGCTAATCCCATATTGATAAGACAAAGAGTCATTTTTAAGGGAGCGCGTATGAGTCATTAGGAAATATCCTGCGGCTTGGAAGACACAGTCTCCCGCCCGTCCGTCCCCCATCCGCCTGCATGACGTGTCGTCACGTCCTTTCTGCTCTTGATGCAGCCTGGCATCTGTCACTTCCCCGTCCTACTTGCCAGTTATCTGTCAGCCATCCACATTTCTTCTCCTCAGTCACATTCAGGTCAGCACCAAGTGCAAAATAAAAAGTCGAAAGGGAAGTGTCTCCGCTGGAACATTCTGTCATCTCAGCCTCTCTAATTGTCTTGGAAATGACTTTAATGAAAAACAAACATAGGTCCAATGTCAAGAAAATGTTTACTGCTACATTTAGTACTATTGCGTTCTTGAAAAAAAGTGAGCTTTTCTTTTTACTTTGCAAGAAATAAGTCCGAGAACATGGTTCTCAGACGGAAGGGTGGCATGCTCTTTCCTGATCAGGCATGAGATCCTGCCCCAAGTGGAGGAGTTCAAGTATTTCCGGCTTTTATTCACAGGTAAAGATAGAATGAAACGGGAGATCGCCAGACGGATCTGCGCAGCGGCTTCTTATATGAGGACCCTGTGCCTGTCCGTCTTGGTGAAGCAGGAGCAGGGCCAAAAGGCAAAGCTCTCGATTTACCTGTTGATCAACATTCCTAACCTCAATTTATATCCTGAACTGTGCGTCATGACTAAAAACCAAGATCCCGGATAACAAGCGGGCTGAAATGAGTTTACTCTGCAGGGTTGCTGGGTTCTCTCTTAGAGATAGGGTGAGAAGCTTTGTCATCCGGTAGGGACTCAGTGTAGAGAGAATCCACGTGAGATGGCTCAGGCATCATAAATGGATGCATTTCTCGGGAGGTGTGCCGGCACGACTCAGGATACGCTGGAGAGATTACATCTCTAGGCTGACCTGGGAACGCCTCAAGATCCCGTAGGATGAGCTGGATGAAGTAGCTGGGAATAGGGAGGTCTCTGCTTTCCTGCTGAGGCTGCTGCCCCCGCCACCCGGCCCCGAAAAAAGCTTAAATATAGTGGATGCATAATGGATAGATGGATTTATGAAGAAATGGAAACAGGTTGATCAAATTATTAGCAAGCACAGGTGTATATAAAACACACTAAAACGTGTTTATTGATCCTGTATATAGTTCTAATTGAGGTTGTTTCAAGGACAACTTTAAATTTCAACATCTTGCAAGATGGTCTAAGGATATTAGATTCACACTGCAAACAGCCTAGCACAGAAGAGAAAAAAAACACAGTTGCAAGTCCAAGATGTGCCGTGGGAACGAGGAAAGTTCTTCTACTGTCATCCTTGTGTGTGTTAGTGTACACAAGTTGACAGTGAATGAACCAAAAATCATCCAAAAATAAATAAGAAAATTATAAAAAGTTTTGATGAGAACAGGGTTGTTTTGAGAGGAGTCTTCTCATATTTGATGGGCAGTGGTGTTTTTGGCCGCCCTTACAAGAAGAAACAGAAATGAGCCAACAACATGTGAAGACCACAATGTCCCTTTAAAATGTTTCTGGATAACTGGGCAGAGGTGTGTGATAATTGGACACACCTGTGCCTTGTATGAACCCTGACTGGGGCCCTCTTGTGGTAGGAGGTGTGTCAGGCCCTAACATATTGATTGTGGTTTGTTAGAAGTGAAAATAATGTAACAAGTTCAGAGTGTTTCCTGCCCACTGCCCGAAAATAGCTGGGATGGGCTCCAGCACCCCCATGACCCTACTGAGGATAAATGGTGTACATAACGGACGTATTATTATTATAACTATAATTATTGCTATTACTATTAAAGTCTTTATTGTCATTGATATTAACATCGTGAAAATGGTTTGCATCAAGATTAGACATGGCATTACGATAAACACTTAATAAAGATTGCCAGAGTTAATTGTCAAAAATAACTCCAAGGTACTGCTTGGAGACGGTCCTGAATTGTAATGGTTGTGTGATGAAAAAATGTGCATTTTGACAATTGTGCAACGAAAAGTAATGCAATAACATTGAGCAGCTGCATAATTCCCAAATCAGTCGCAAGATAAGTATACATTTTTCATAGTTTTGAGCGCTTAGGGTGATAATGGCCCTGGGTAAGCAATTGTCTCTGAGCTAATTACTTTGTTTTAAGGAACCTGTAGTGCCTACCAGAGGCTATCACAAGGGTATCCAAACTTTTCAGAAAGCGGGTCAAGCCGAAAATGTGCAAGGGCAGACGTTTCAGCCCAGCATTCTTTAAATAGTCTTTAAAAAATTCACCCTCGGTGAACTTACGGGGTCTCATGAAGAAGCGCTGCTGTGCCATTCAAACAGCTTCACCTTTTCACAGCGTTTCCAGTTATATATTTGTAGTCAGCATGTTTCGTCTGGAAGTGCCTCTTGAGATTATATTCTTTGAAAAAAGCCTCAGTCTCTTGGCAAATTAGGCAGATACAGTTGTTTCGGAGTTCATAAAAAAAGAAAAAAAAACAGTGGAACCCTTACCTACAGATGCCTCTACATACGAAAGTTTTAGGTTACGAAGAACCCGAACCGGAAAATATTTCCTCTGGTTACGAAGATTCCCGTTAGGTACGAAGTAAAAAAATACAGTACAGTATGCACTGCTAATTTAAAGACTAGGCATAGGAGGGTTAACGACAAGACGCAGCCATCATACTATCAGCCCAAATTCAAGACATTTTAGCAAAATTCCATGAAGTCTTGGAATTTGTCGAAAGAAATCACTCTGAAAAAGTGTTGAAAAGTTGTTCTATGGCTACGACTGCCTCGCACATTTTCGACGGACTGTCAAAAGTCGGCAAAAGCAGATGTCATTGGACAGTTTTTCAATTAACGTGAGGCAAAAAGGTAAATTAATAATTTTATTATTTCCTTTATTTTTGTTTTTTTACATTACATTATGTCCCTCCCATTTTATGTTTATTGTGCAGTACTAAAATTTTAACACGTATTTGTTTTATGTTCTGATGCTCTTTTATGATTTATTTACCAAATATCATACTGTGCTTTTCCGGGGCTTGGAACGGAATAGTGCATTTACATACAAAATGGGTCTCTACTTACGAAATGTTCAGGTGATGAAGCTACTCATAGAACGAATTCAATTCGTGAGTCGAGGTACCAGTGAATTATTATTTTATGACAGAGGTCGCGGGCCAGTATATTTTTTATCATAACTGGCCCCCGGGCAAGACTTTGAATATGACTGGGCTAGCAGGTCAAAGAGGTTGTGGCCACGTAGACAGAGACAGAGAAACAGAGGCCCAAAAGTGGTGAACAACTTTTTTCAAGCTAATAAAGCTAAGTGATTTGTTTCTGGCCTAAATTACAGGGAGTGCAGAATTATTAGGCAAATGAGTATTTTGACCACATCATCCTCTTTATGCATGTTGTCTTACTCCAAGCTGTATAGGCTCGAAAGCCTACTACCAATTAAGCATATCAGGTGATGTGCATCTCTGTAATGAGAAGGGGTGTGGTCTAATGACATCAACACCCTATATCAGGTGTGCATAATTATTAGGCAACTTCCTTTCCTTTGGCAAAATGGGTCAGAAGAGGGACTTGACAGGCTCTGAAAAGTCAAAAATAGTGAGATATCTTGCAGAGGGATGCAGCACTCTTAAAATTGCCAAGCTTCTGAAGCGTGATCATCGAACAATCAAGCGTTACATTCAAAATAGTCAACAGGGTCGCAAGAAGCGTGTAGAAAAACCAAGGCGCAAAATAACTGCCCGTGAACTGAGAAAAGTCAAGCGTACAGCTGCCAAGATGCCACTTGCCACCAGTTTTGCCATATTTCAGAGCTGCAACATCACTGGAGTGCCCAAAAGCACAAGGTGTGCAATACTCAGAGACATGGCCAAGGTAAGAAAGGCTGAAAAACGACCACCACTGAACAAGACACACAAGCTGAAACGTCAAGACTGGGCCAAGAAAAATCTCAAGACGGATTTTTCTAAGGTTTTATGGACTGATGAAATGAGAGTGAGTCTTGATGGGCCAGATGGATGGGCCCGTGGCTGGATCGGTAAAGGGCAGAGAGCTCCAGTCTGCCTCAGACGCCAGCAAGGTGGAGGTGGGGTACTGGTATGGGCTGGTATCATCAAAGATGAGCTTGTGGGGCCTTTTCGGGTTGAGGATGGACTCAAGCTCAACTCCCAGTCCTACTGCCAGTTTCTGGAAGACACCTTCTTCAAGCAGTGGTACAGGAAGAAGTCCGCATCCTTCAAGAAAAACATGATTTTCATGCAGGACAACGCTCCATCACACGCATCCAAGTACTCCACAGCGTGGCTGGCAAGAAAGGGTCTAAAAGAAGAAAAACTAATGACATGGCCTCCTTGTTCACCTGATCTGAACCCCATAGAGAACCTGTGGTCCCTCATCAAATGTGAGATTTACAAGGAGGGAAAACAGTACACCTCTCTGAACAGTGTCTGGGACGCTGTGGTTGCTGCTGCACGCAATGTTGATCGTGAACAGATCAAAGCACTGACAGAATCCATGGATGGCAGGCTTTTGAGTGTCCTTGCAAAGAAAGGTGGCTATATTGGTCACTGATTTGTTTTTGTTTTGTTTTTGAATGTCAGAAATTTATATTTGTGAATGTTGAGCTGTTATATTGGTTTCCCTGATGAAAATAAATAATTGAAATGGGTATACATTTGTTTTTTGTTAAGTTGCCTAATAATTATGCACAGTAATAGTCACCTGCACACACAGATATCCTCCTAAAATAGCTAAAACTAAAAAAGCCCCACTCCAACTTCCAAAATATTCAGCTTTGATATTAATGAGACTTTTGGGTTCATTAAGAACATGGTTGTTGTTCAATAATAAAATTAATCCTCAAAAATACAACTTGCCTAATAATTCTGCACTCCCTGTAAAGGCGTCACATTGCATCCCAAATGTTTACAACGCAAAAAGTATTTTATTAAAATTTCTTGTGGTTGTCATCAATCACAAAATCTTCCATTACCCAACCCATCCCCCCTCCCTTCGAAATACACCCACTTATCTTATTACTCAATAGCCTATAAATGTCTTGCTGATCAGGCAAAAGTTAAACAGATGCAAGTGTTTTTTGATTGATAACGGCGCTGCTGTTTTCGGCAACGGGCTGTCAGCCGCTGACACGGTTGCTTGACTTATTAGGACAGGGAAGGGTGACCATAAATTCCCTGCCGTCAGCCAAAAACTCTTTTATTGTGCCCCTGATGGATGGGCCGGCAAGGCGAACACCAAATTCCCCTGCTCAGTCCTTAAATGGCTGCACATTTTTCCACTGCCCCTGCCGTTCCCCTCTGTCGTCGTAATTCATTACTTTTAAACAGAGAGCCTGAAATCTCCCGCTTGTATTTCACCGAAGCGGGACACGTTTATGTACGGACTGTAGCTCGCTTGCCAACACGGCAGCTTCAAAGTCAGATGTCAGCTAAGTCATTGAGTCTTGGCAAGCTTTCAAAGCTAGAGCAATTTGGACATACTTGGCAGTCGTAACCCCACTAAAGCTTCCTGGGTTTTGTTTTAGGTTTTTCTTGTGGTTCCTTGTCGCCCGCCTCGAGACTGGGAGGTTGTGGTTCAAGCCTCGGCCGAGTCATACCTAAGACTTAAACACTGGTACCCGTTGCCTCCCTGCTTGGCGTTCAGCATTAGGGGTTGGAATTGGGGGGGGTTTGGTCACCTAATGACTCCCAACACCTAAGTTGGGTTGAGCGAGGGGGCTGGGAATCCCCTCCTCTGAATCAATCTCCCAAAAAAGAGTCAGAAATGACTCTAGCCACCTCCCACTAGGGGGATATGGCTGTGGTATTTATATAATCCTTGTTCCGCTGCCAGAATGTACGCAATGTCCTATAAGTTTACGCCAATGCTTTTCAAACCGAGTACCGGATGGAGAACCGTGTTTTCACAACCATAAGGTGCAGACAAAAGTCTCAGATTTTCTTTAAATTGTGCTGCGCGCCCTATCGTGCAGTGTGTGATGTAAAGAGGCGGATGTAGCTAAGGGCACTATAGGGTGGCTAAAGGATGAGGTGTGGGGGTCACCTCTAAAGGGTAAAATGTGGGCGTATATATAAGGCTAGGTTACCACTCCAGAGCTTAGAGCTCAATTCCGATTTTTGGGTTAAATCTGATGTTTTTGTGAGTTCGTTCACACTTCAAGCTAAATGCGACATGTATGCGACCTGCTCTCCTGTGTGAACGCGACAAGTGTCTTGCTTGTGCAGGAAAGGACATGTGACCCCACTCGCAATCCGTCCATTGTTTGTGGAATTACTCATGGATGCTAACACCATAGCGTATCTAGCTATTTGAAAGTTATTGTGCTACCGGAGGCTGAACAAAGTCGCCCCCCCCAATATTGATTAAATCCAAAACCTCACTTTCCCTCCATTTAATGCTTTTCGACCACTATGGTGTAATGACTTTTATGCTACACGGTAGAACATGGGCCCTGAGAGAATTAAAAATGAATGAATCAGTGGTTCACAAGTGGAGGAAGCTGAAAAACGAACTCCAACAAGTTTTTAATCTGTGTTTACTTTGTAATAAATACTTAAAAAATCCTTTACCGAACCCAGTTTTGCTCCCGCTATATTTTAGAAATAAGCTTGTCTGTGTTGTTGTAAGGCGGCCGCAGGAGAGGGCACCCACGCCCTATCGTGCAGTGCACCCTGTGTATGTGTTAAATACAGAAATAGAACCAGCTACGGAGACTGCACCTTTTAACACAGTGCGCCCTATGGTCTTGAAAATGCGGAACATCCAAAATGATTCCCACTTCCCAGCGTCACCATCAAGTCAGTGATGTAAATGGGTTTGAGACACTCTGAAGGACTTACTGTTAAGTTTTGGAAGATTATGGACGCATGTGGGGTAAGCAGTAACTGGGGGCAAGGGTGCTTGAAAGGAGGGATTAATAGCAAAATGAGGTAACAAAATGAGGGTTCACAAAAAAGTGAAATGTCTAAGCCAAACCAACCCTAACAAAGTCGAAAATCAAAAACAAATACCAAAACTGGAAATGGAAAATGGAAGGAAGCCAGAAAACAAACAAACTTGATGTGGTGGTGGAAACAAAATGAATGAAATTAAAACTATGCTGACAATGGCAGACAAAATGAAAAATGACAATGACCCGACCAAGTGTAATGTTCAAAATGTCCCTTTTAAAGGGTTATGAAAAACCGGCCACAGGTACGTTTTAATAGGACACACCTCTGCCCAGTTTAACCCCCGGTTTGGGCCCTCTAAAGGTCGGAGGTATGTCGAACCCTAAAACCTACAGCTCGTATTACTGACCTTTTTGGGGCTAAATAATACTTTTTTGTTACTTACAGACATGAAAATCTCTCACCTTTAGAAAAAAAATTGAGCGTTTTGAAGTCAAAAAGGGTGACCCATGTAAATTGTTTTGATCCGAAGAGAAAATGTTTTGAGTGTGTCATGATGACCGATGTGATGCACCTGTGCCCGCTCCTTTGGCGCCAACTGCCTCGGACTCTGATTGGCACCCTGTCACTATTAAAACCCACGTCTATCGGTCACCTGTTGTCAGTCCCTCTGCAAACCTCAGATTACTCTAGGCAAGGTTTTTTCGACCCTGACTCACACCTGTTTTTGCTCCCATCTGTTCGACCCGTTTTTTGATCTTGACCACGTCTGCTCCCCTCTCCTGGCTTTCGTCTCGTTTCCGATCCCGACCACAATTTTGCTCTCCTGCCCCGGCTAATGACCCGTTTTTTCCGGTTCCCGACACCGCCATCGCTTGCCACGGAAGTCCCACTTCTGCGTTCAGAGCGACTTGCCTCCTGACCCCAGCGATCACCGGATCGTGGGTGCAACCCTTTCATTTCTTCCAATAAAACTGAGAAAAATGTAACGCAAGTGTGTCCTGTCTCTGTTCTGGTCCTGACAGAGTGGGGTATTGTGAGATTTCCCAGAGTGCAGAAGTACTATATGAAAAAGAGCTCTACAGTGGAAACCACCCTTTGGTGTATCTTACGATGTATGGCTCGGACTTTGAAGGTAATTAAATCAATACAATGTACATTTTATGTTGGTATTGTATTCATAGTTGGCAATAAATGATCTGAATCATAGCCGCATGTATTCAATAACGTTTGTCACTTCTAGATTTTAATATGAACTGAGTAAAAGTAATTCAAAATTGTATGCCAATTTTTAATTAAAAAAATGGTGGTGCGCATTATACACAAATAAATTATATTTACTCTACATCCTTCTCACCTTTTCAATCTCTGACCCATTTGAAGTGCTGCCAGTGTGATATGCAGAAATAACAAATATTTAATACAAGCAAATATGCTAACATTGTCAAGACCAGAACGGAAACAGGACCCAATTGCGTTAAGTTTCTCACAAGTTTTATTGAAGGAAGAGAAAGGGTTGCGCCCACGATCCTGCGATTGCTGGACCCGGGAAGCAGGTCGCTCTGAAGGCGGAAGTGGATCATCCGTGGCGAGCGATAGCGGTGTCGTGAACGGAAAACTCAGGTCAGTAGCCGGGACAGGAGAGCAAAAAACCTGGTCTGGGTCGTAAGCGAGTCGTAAGCCAGGAAAGGAGAATACATGTGGTCGGGGACAAAGAGAGGTCAAAAGCCGGGACGGTAGAGTAAACGTGGTCAAGATCAAAAACGGGTCGAAGCCGGGGGACAGACGGGAGCAAAAAAAAACGGGACCGGTGGGAGTCAGGGTCGAAAAAGACTTGCCTCGTGTTTACTGAGGTTCGCCGAAGGACTGACAAAAGGGGACAGATAGGAGTGAGTTTAAATAGGGACAGGGAGCAGGGAGTCCGAGGCAGTTGGCACCAAAGGAGTGGGCACAGGTAAGTCCCATCGGTAATCATGACAAATATGTTGTTACTATGTTAAAACTATGTTATTATCATTAGTAGTGGGGATTATTTAGGCTTAGTATACTACTGAAATCTTTCTCAAAAAAGGCATTGAGCCTTCACATATATCATTAATAGGCTACTTCTAAAAAGTTGTATTCGGAGGTATTATTAAAAGGGTGTCTGTAATTTTTATAATTGCTGATGTCTTTGTCTGGCAGAAATCATCATTTCAGCCTCTGTCAAGCTCCTTTTGTTGCTCGTGCAGGTATATAGATAGATAGATAGATAGATAGATAGATAGATAGATAGATAGATAGATAGATAGATAGATAGATAGATAGATAGATAGATAGATAGATAGATAGATAGATAGATAGATAGATAGATAGATAGATAGATAGATAGATAGATAGATAGATAGATAGATAGATAGATAGATAGATAGATAGATAGATAGATAGATAGATAGATAGATAGATAGATAGATAGACAGACAGACAGACAGACAGATAGATAGATAGATAGATAGATAGATAGATAGATAGATAGATAGATAGATAGATAGATAGATAGATAGATAGATAGATAGATAGATAGATAGATAGATAGATAGATAGATAGATAGATAGATAGATAGATAGATAGATAGATACTTTATTCATCCCCGCAGGGAAATTCACATTTCCAGCAGCATCCCTGCGCTGAGAACAATACAATAATAAAGCAAAAAGAATACAATATACAAATACCCAATGTGACGTGCTAATACCCACTGTAGCGTGTTATATAGAGTATCTAGATAGTGCTACACAGAATACACGTTGCAATAAAATACGGTAATATGCAATGTAGGGGGTGTGGTTTAATGTGGGCCTTTACTCCTCCGGGTGGAGTTAAAGAGCCTCATGGCATGAGGAAGAAAAGATCTCTTCAGTCTATCCGTGGTACAAGACAGTGACAGCAGTCTGTCGCTGATGCTGCTCTTCTGTCTGGATATAATGCTGTGTGGTGGATGTGATGAATTGTCCATGATTGACCGCAGCATTTTCAGTGCCCGTCTCTCAGCTACTGTTGTCAGGCTTTCCTCGCCAGTTTATAGAGACGAGAGGCATCCTTCTTCATGACGCTGCCTCCCCAACACGCTGCCGCATAGAAGAGGGCGCTTGCCACAACTGTCTCATAGAATATTTTCAGGAGCTTTTTGCAGATGTTGAAGGAGGCCAGCCTTCTGAGGAAGTAAAGTCGGCTTTGACCTTTCCTACATAGAGCTTTTGTGTTGGCAGTCCAGTCCATTTTGTTGTCCAGCTGCACACCCAGGTATTTGTAGGTCTGGACAAATTCTACATTCTGTAACCCTGTGCTTTTGGATTATTTTCTGTCACACCCCACCTGGAATGGAAAGAAGAAATCCTCGTCAAGTTAACGCTATGCACTACGTAGAGGCCGAATACAAAAAAAAAAATCTGCCAACGAGGGTGTCAGGGCGAAGTGGAGGTGTATTTCCAAATACAAAAAAACCCTCCCCGAGGTCAAACGGGCCCATGCTCTACATATGTAACCCTACATATGTTTCACCATTCACCGTCTGTGTTTCCATGGGCATTTTCAGTGTCTTAAACTCATGACAAAAAGTTACTGGACACCAGGGCAGACAACTCTGAACAGTTGCCTGCCTAGCCCTAAAGTTGCCTGCCCCATTTTTCACAACTTGAAACACAATGAGACGACTAATCGCAAAAAAAAAAACAGTTTTTACAAAGTACTAAGGATTGATAATCAGAATATATAACAGAACAACACTTTGAAATTAAGTTTATTATAAATCTACTAATCACATTCATTGCATGTATATGGCATCACTGTTTTCCATTTGCCATCAGTATGTACCTGTATTCATTCATCTTCATTCGTGCAATGTTTGCGTTGCCTCATCTGCAACAAGCCACGTGAACTCCTCTTCCACGATGCTTTTAATGTACGTTTACGTCATAAATTTAGTTTATGCTTCTTTTGAATATTTCTTCTGGGGCTGAGGTTTTGGCTTGATTCATAACCACTTCTCTATTTTTCTTGAGTTCTCTGTGAGTCCACTTTGGAAAATGATATGCAATTGCACGACCTTATCGCGATTGGGAATGTCTGGAAGCACGAAGTTATTCGATGCAGACTGATTGGCTGCCGAGTATGCAAATTGCCAAACGAACCGAAATTCCGAAATTTCCAAACCGAACGAAGATTTCGAAATCGGAATAAAGCAAATGTTTGCTTTAAAAAAAAAAAAAAAAAAAAAAAATATATATATATATATATATATATATATATATATATATATATATATATATTTTTTTTTTTTTTTTTTCTTGACGTAAAAGACGCACGCCTTCAGACGTTATTTCAGACACTGGCATTTAGTTGAGTGAGGTCTGGTTGAAGCAACTCGATTAAGTCGGTGTACATAGCTTTTCTCCAAATTTGTGACTAGACCCCCCACCATAAGTGCCATTCCAAATTCCGACTTCGCACTTTTCTGCAGATTCAGATTCTCCATTTGGGCCCCTGCGCTTTGGAATACTCTGCCCTCTGAGATTTGACCTGCAACCTAAGTGGAACTGTTAGGACAACTTTATACTCTATAGTATATGAATGACCTCTATATCATGGTGACAGTCTATGTTTATTGTTTGTTGATTCCCTTCCAACATCCATTTTGGCCTCGTCATTTTGGAAAGGGGGATCACCCTATGTACCCTCGCTCTCAAGGTTTCATTTTCCTCATGCTGAGATTTTGAGTTTTCCCTTGCCCACATGTAGGTTTTAGATCAGGGGATGGTGAAGCTATAGTCTGTAGTCTGTAATAGTCTGTAGTCTACACAGCCCTCTGAGACTTTTTTTGATATAAGGACTAGACAAATAGGGAAGACTTGACTTCACTTGACACAACATGCTGCTCAGGTGTTTTTTTTGGTGTTGGCATTGACCTCCAATTTAGAGCACCAACCAAATGAAAAACTCAATTAAGCCATGGCCGACCAGTAAAACTTCCTTCCCTGCAGCGACGTAAAAATTCTTGCAGCAAGGTAGCAACATACCTATTGAACGTGACAGGTAAAAAGGAAAACGGCGCACGGTAGGCACTATTGTTTCATACTGCTCTCGCGCCCACGCCAGCTTCTCAAAATGGCCAGAAAATGCATCATCCAGGCAGATGACGTGATTACTCCTGTTTAATTGATTCGCCTTGCGCCAAGGCCTGTCACATTAATAATGGTTAAGTACAGCCCCAGTGTGTCGCCCGCAGTGGCGCGTCTACGGGGAAATTAACAGCCTTAACTAACTGCCGACTGCCAGGAAAGAAATGCCTTTTGTACTCACAAGCGGTGTTCCACCACTTCTGCTCTCTATCTTACATGTTGTGTGGTACTGAGGTACCCTGACTTATTTGTGCTCTAACTTCATTTTTTTTGTTTACTCTACAGTGCCGACATTGCATTAGGATGTCCGAATGAAGTAAACATTTCCAGTTTAGGTACTGAAATACCATCAAATTTGGGCAAGGAAAGCAACAGTTGCTGTTGCACTTTCAAATATTTAAATGTCCAATCTTCAAAATTGGATCATTAGCATGGAGCTGCTGTTTGTCACAGCTTCTTCCTTCCTTCCTTCCTTCCTTCCTTCCTTCCTTCCTTCCTTCCTTCCTTCCTTCCTTCCTTCCTTCCTTCCTTCCTTCCTTCCTTCCTTCCTTCCTTCCTTCCTTCCTTCCTTCCTTCCTTCCTTCCTTCCTTCCTTCCTCCCTTCCTTCTTCTTCCACCTTTGCCTTAAATTTTACACACAAGTATAGGAATACAAAAACCTAGACAGAAAATACTTTCGTATAGAGACCAAGCTTAGGCATTTGGGAAATGGCACAAAACTTGATGGAAAAAATTGTGGGTAGTTAGTTAACCACGAACATGCTGCTCTAACAACTCTTCTCAGTTCTGTGTTTCTCTACCCAAAAACCTCTGCAACAATTTGACCTTTTCATCTCAGTAGCTTTCAATCTATCTTTATTATACACTGATCTCATTATGATCTTGCGTGCTGAGGCAAAGAGCTGACAAGTAAATGGTGTTGAGTGAATAAGATCCAGATTAGCGCCAACTTCACAGGGCTCTTTGACAGCCTGCAGGAGACACGTAATCGCTGGATATTTCCGACACTGAATGACAGTTTGAAATTGCTCCCATCACCTCGATAGCTGAGCTAATGCACCTTGAATGCGATGTGTCTTTAAAGTGCTTGGAATTAGACTGCCGAGTAGTTAAGTCGTCCTTCAAGCAAATATGACAAGAAAATAGACTAGCTTTCTTCTTTGAAGGGAGAGGTGTTACCGTCCGCCACCCTCACAGGAAAGTGGTATGGAATAAGTACTTGTCGGGTAGTGTTACTAACGTGAGGGTTAAAACGGGACTTTTCAGATACGCCAAAGTCAAGAGTTGGCCAAGCCGAAGCGCAGCCAAAGATCTTCTACAGCGGTTGAAGGGTCTTTTTCCACGTTGTCTCCTTGATTAGTTAAATCTGGTCAGGAGTATGAAGTTAAAGCCCGCCGAGATTAGGAGCTGTCGACCACTCGCCACCGTATCAGGCAGGTGAGGATGTCATGCTAGTACACCCGTGTTAACTTCAGCAGAATACCCATCCTACGACGGCTCAATGGGTCGACAGCTGCCATCTTACCCGTTAAGAACTTTGTGGAAACTTCGTGAAGTTGCTCTTGTGCACTTATCTGCTTGTCTGGCCTCGGGGATTAGAAACACACTTCTGTGATTACTGTATGTGTTTATGTGGCAATTTTCTATTCCCCCTAACCTTCCTGATGAAACAGTCAGCCACAAACACGGCTTGGTGTGATCCCTCAGATTTAATTTTACGAATATGTACAGGTAGCGTGTTTTGACACGCTGGGGGGCAAGGATGAGCGCCTGTGATGGGCAGATTATTCCCCATAAAGCGGGGCCTCCAGAACGATTTTGTCACATTTCACAAGCGGGATTATGGATTCACGGGAGGGGCCCCGGAATTAATGTCAGGCAAGTCGGTCGGAGCCTGTTGACACTTACTGCTCCATTTGTCAACTTAGCGATCAAATGAACGGTCTGACGTCTTCCTGGCTTGTCGTCCGTGGTTTGTACGCTGTGTGCTCGGCAAGACACGTTTCCATGAGGTCACTCATTCTAAAATTGTCTTGCTATTCATCAAAGATGGATTGGGGTTTATTCGAAAAACTGGATGTTTAGTACTATTGTATTCAATCCCATGCACTGTTTGAACAACACTATTTTACTTGACTACCATGCAATAGAAGTGTATTGTGTAATGTCAAGCATGTTACGTTAAAAAAGTAATTAGTTATACTTACTCTCTACCTTTTCCAAAAAGTAACTAAGTTAGGAACATAATTACTCTATAGTATAAGTAACTGGTTACCAGCTACAGTAGTTAATTCTGTTACTTTAAAAATATGTTGTTGTATGTCAAATAATTAGGATTTTTTTGGGCAGTATTCGAGTCAGTTGAACAGAGATGAAGAGACACGTTGCTGTGTTATAAACCCTTGTAATATTCAATTCACCTCACCTGCAACAGATTTATCCTGCTCTTGAATTGCAGAAAAAATAAACAATATAATGAAATAGGAATCAGCAGTAAACAATATAAAGTGAGTTTAAAAAGTTATATCTATTTTTCACAACCTGAGAGTACTGGTCAAGTAGACATTGGCAACTGAACTCATTATATTTTCTACAAAACAAAAGTCGATAGTAAAACAATATGAAGTGAGTTTCACTCTATAACCACAGTCTCAAATCAGAACACTGGTCAAGCAGACACGCTTTACTTTAAACATTTGTTCCCAACAAAAGTAAACAGTTAAACAATTAAATACACACGAACCACTGCGGTGTAAGTCTAACAAACTGACACAAATGAAACATTCTTTACTTCTTCCATCATGTATCCAGCCAACCCCTTCTCAAACGAGTGATTGTATCTGGGGAGCGACACTTCTCAAACCTTACATCAGGTAGCTTATTTCTCAACACAAAAGACACTCGAACCAAGGGCAAAGAACAAACCAGCTTTCTTTTTGTGCAGCTTAGCGTAGCAGTCGAAAAACCTTTTGCATTGCTACCCTTATACAACACTAAATTAACATAGGCTGCCCCATGGACAAAACAAAAATGAATGAATGACACATACATTTTGCTTACTACGGGCACTATTTTGAACGTACAGGGACAACAAATAAACAGAGCAGAGTAGACTTGCTACAGCTAGTACTTTCTTCAATTCATCCAAATTAACGCACGCGTTTGACCATCAGTAATGGCAATGGTAATGGCATTGTAACGGCAAAAAAAATATTTGGTTAGAATAACCTGTTAATGAAAATTAAAGCTGCTACGTAACAGCGTTATTTATAAGGATGTCATTCCCAACACTGCTATTCGCTGATTTATTTTTGGGGTGTCATGAACCCACTTATTAAAAGTCTTTTTGGCATCCTTGGACCTTCAGTTCTAAATGTTAAAAACATATCACTCTCCTCAGGTGTAGTTCCAGCAGCTTTTAAGTCCGCCGTTATTAAACCCACACTGAAACGACCCAACCTTGATCCAGAAATCTTAAGTAATTATAGACCTGTGTCAAACCTACCTTTCCTTTCTAAAGTACTTGAAAAAGTAGTGGCACAGCAGCTGAATGATTTCATATCCGAGAATAACCTTTTTGAATCCATGCTATCAGGATTCAGGGCTAACCACTCAACTGAGACAGCTCTGATCAAGGTAACAAATGATCTCCTACTGGCAATGGATTCTGGCGCTTCATCACTCTTGCTGCTGCTGGATCTTAGTGCTGCTTTTGACACAGTGCACCACAATTTCCTACTAGAAAGGTTGGAAAAATGGATTGGTCTCTCAGGAACCGTCCTCTCGTGGTTCAGATCCTACCTCTCAGATAGGACGCACTGTGTTAAATATGCTGAAATGACATCTGAGCCCTTTAATGTTACCTGTTGTGTTCCGCAGGGTTCAGTGCTTGGCCCCCTTCTTTTCAGCATTTACATGCTTCCATTAGGTGATTTTATTCGCAAGAACAATATCAGCTTCCACTGCTACGCAGACGACACTCAACTATATCTTGCGTTGGAGGAATCTCCCACACTAAACTCTAGAAATTTGGAGGCCTGCCTCATTGAGATAGAAGAGTGGATGTCACTCAATTTCTTGCGTCTTAACTCTGAAAAGACCTAAATGTTAGTCATTGGTCCATCTAAATGCCGTGACTTATTCTCAAAAACTGCTGTGAACATTGACAAATGTCACATCACACAGAGTGACTCGGTGTCATATTTGACCCTGATCTATCCTTTGAAATGCATGTAAAGAAAATTACTAGAACCGCTTTCTTCCATCTTCGTAACATTGCTAAAATCCGTTCAATACTGTCTCAGTCGGATGCGGAAATTATAACTAATGCGTTTGTTACCTCCCGTCTCGATTACTGTAATGCACTACTCTCCGGTCTCCCGAAGTCTAGAATCAAGTCTCTTCAGCTGGTACAAAATGCCGCAGCGAGGCTTTTAACTAGGACAAAAAAGTATGATCACATAACACCGATTTTGGCTAACCTGCATTGGCTCCCAGTTAGCCTTAGATGTGATTTCAAGGTTCTCCTAGTATTATACAAAATCATACATGGACTTGCTCCCTCTTATCTTTCAGATCTGATTTGCCCCTATGTCCCGGTCCGAAGCCTACGATCTGAGAGTGGCGGTCTTTTGGTGATCCCAAGAGCAAAGAAGTGTTCTGCTGGTTCGAGAGCGTTCTCCATCCGGGCACCGGTGCTGTGGAATACTCTTCCCCCTGAGATCCGATCTGCAACCTCAGTGGAAATGTTTAAATCTAAACTTAAAACTCACTTCTACTCCATAGCATATGAATAACTTACTCTTCTCGTCGGCTGATAAATAGTCTGTGTAATATAGCGTAATAATCTGTGAAGCCCTTTGAGACTATTCGTGATTTAGGGCTATACAAATAAAAATGACTTGACTTGACTTGACTTGGCTTGGTGCGGGAGCAGAGTGCAGAAATACAGATTACTTCAGTAAACGGTGGTCTTTTATTTAACAGGGTTCGTACAAGGAAAGTCAGGTAGCGAGGCAACAGTGTCTATAATACAAGGGCAACAATCGTGATCCAAGAAGCAGGTGAGAGGTCAGTGGTCCAGTAAACTCAATAAACGAAGGCGACAGTTCAAGACACTACCCTGATCTGAAACCTACATGCGGGCAAGGAAAAACTTATAACCTAAACATGAGTAAAAGAAGAAATGTTGAGAAGGGGCCACAAAAGTGGTAATCCCCCTTTCAGGATGACCAGGCTGCAATGGATGTGGCCTTGGGTAGCAATACACAAGAATAACTGAACATAAAAAAAAAAAAAAAACGTAGCTTTGCATCTCAGCTGGCTTGCCGATGCAGACTTTGACATTCTTCGGGTCCAGGGACTGGTCCGCTTACCTATCTTGATACGAACTCGCAGTGAAGCATGAGAACGAAGTACGAATAAAGGAAAGACGGTGAGTTGTGATAAGAGATAAATCCGTGGGAAAATCAAGACAAGTTACCACAGCTCTAAGGAGAATAATTGAACAGGGGAGTAGCTGACTAAGAAGGATAGGAATAGAGGTCGAAGAGACAAATCTACGGATATTCAAGAACCTGAGTGCAGGTTCGTTATATGGGGATTTTTTTCCCATTTCGAATCTATAATTCTTTTGTGTTGAAACCACTTCCTATGTACATTCCAAAATGTCTGCTCGTGTGTTACATAAACAATTACGGGATTTCAGGACTATAAGCTGCTCCAGAGTACGAGTCAAGTCAAGTCAAGTCATGTCATTTTTATTTGTAAAGCCCTAAATCACGAAGAGTCTCAAAGGGCTTCACAGATCACCACACTATATTACACAGACTATTTATCAGCCGACGAGAAGAGTAAGTTATTCATATGCTATGGAGTAGAAGTGAGTTTTAAGTTTAGATTTAAACATTTCCACTGAGGTTGCAGATCGGATCTTAGGGGGAAGAGCATTCCACAGCACCGGTGCCCGGATGGAGAACGCTCTCCAACCAGCAGAACACTTCTTTGCTCTTGGGATCACCATAAGACCGGCACTCTCAGATCGTAGGCTTCGGACCGGGACGTAGGGGCAAATCAGATCTGAAAGATAAGAGGGAGCAAGTCCATGTATGATTTTGTACAATACTAAGAGAACCTTGGAATCACATCTATGGCTAACTGGGAGCCAATGCAGGTTAGCCAAAATCGGTGTTATGTGATCGTACTTTTTTGTCCTAGTTAAAAGCTTCGCTGCGGCATTTTGTACCAGCTGAAGAGACTTGATTCTAGACTTCGGGAGACCAGAGAGTAGTGCATTACAGTAATCGAGACGGGAGGTGACAAACGCATGAATTATAATTTCCGCATCAGACTGAGACAGTATTGAACGGATTTTAGCAATGTTACGAAGATGGAAGAAAGCGGTTCTAGTAATTCTCTTTACATGCATTTGAAAGGATAGATCAGGGTCAAATATGACACCTAAATTTTTAACTGAGTCACTCTGTGTGATGTGACATTTGTCAATGTTCACAGCAGTTTTTGAGAATATATCACGGCATTTAGATGGACCAATGACTAACATTTCGGTCTTTTCAGAGTTAAGACGCAAGAAATTGAGTGACATCCACTCTTTTATCTCAATGAGGCAGGCCTCCAAATTTCCACAGTTTAGTGTGGGAGATTCCTCCAACGGAAGATATAGTTGAGTGTCGTCTGCATAGCAGTGGAAGCTGATATTGTACTTGCGAATAATATCACCTAATGGAAGCATGTAAATACTGAAAAGAAGGGGGCCAAGCACTGAACCCTGCGGAACACCGCAGGTAACACTAAAGGGCTCAGATGTCATTTCACCATATTTAACACAGTGCGTCCTATCTGAGAGGTAGGATCTGAACCACGAGAGGACGGTTCCTGAGAGACCAATCCATTTTTCCAACCGTTCTAGTAGGAAATTGTGGTGCACTGTGTCAAAAGCAGCACTAAGATCCAGCAGCAGCAAAAGTGATGAAGCGCCAGAATCCATTGCCAGTAGGAGATCATATGTTACCTTGATCAGAGCTGTCTCAGTAGAGTGGTTAGCCCTGAATCCTGATTGCATGGATTCAAAAAGGTTATTCTCGGATATGAAAACATTTAGCTGCTGTGCCACTACTTTTTCAAGTACTTTAGAGAGGAAAGGTAGGTTTGACACAGGTCTATAATTACTTAAGATTTCTGGATCAAGGTTGGGTCGTTTCAGTGTGGGTTTAATAACGGCCGACTTAAAAGCCGCTGGAACTACACCTGAGGAGAGTGATACGTTTATAATATTTAGAACTGAAGGTCCAAGGACACCAAAAATACTTTTAATAAGTGAACCTGGGAGCGGGTCGAACTGGCAAGTTGTCGGTTTGGCCGCATTCACCACCTGTTTGAGATCATCAAGTGACAGTTCACTAAAACGGGACAATTTCCCAGGACAGCCACCCTGTCGTGCATCTGTAGATTTCAGCCCTTTAGTATGTGTGGTATTAATAATTTCTTTAGCAATTTCTTCCTGTATGCATTGAATCTTCTTAGTAAAGAAGACCATTAAGTCATGAGCAGAGTGCGTCGAACTATCTGCAGTAGTCTGTTGCCTTGTAAGCGATGTTACAGTGGCAAAAAGGGCTTTGGGATTGTTCTTTTGAGACGCAATCACCTTCGAAAGATAGGCCGATTTTGCAGAGGCAAGGGCCGCTTTATACTTTAACAAGCTGTCACACCATGTTTGATGGAAAACCTCAAGCTTGGTAGTGCGCCATTTTCTTTCCAATTTCCTGCATTCTTGTTTAAGGGTTCTAGTTTCATCAGTAAACCGAGGTGTGCGTCTTTTAGGACGTGATTTTAGCTTCATGGGCGCTATTGAATCCAGGACACTAGTCAGGGTGGTATTGAACTCATTCAAGAGTGATTCAATCGAGCCATTGTATGAAGGAAAGGACGCAACTGCTCCAGGAAGGAGTTCAAAGAGCTCAGAAACTGTGCCAGTGCTTATATTGCCTCCGCTAAATCCTTCAGCTTTTTTAACACTACATTTAGCTAGCACCTCAAATGTAACTAAATAATGATCCGAGATAATGGTAGTACACGGTAACACCATAATGTTTGAGGTTAAAACTCCTCGAGTCAGAATCAAGTCTAACGTGTTCCCATCTTTATGGGTTGGCAAATCAACCAGTTGATTAAAACCAAATGCATCAATTAGAGACTTAAACGCAATAGTGAGTGAACTGAGTGGGGAGTTCATATGAATGTTAAAGTCCCCCATAATTATAATTTTGTCTGCATAGGTTACTAGTTCAGACAAAAGTTCAGCAAATTCGTCTAAGAAAGTTGTGTACGGGCCAGGTGCGCAATAGATAGTTATTACATAAATTGACAATAGAGAGGACCGCATCACAAGAGCCTCAAACGCCTTGTAATTATTAGAGGTACGAGGATTAAATTTGAGCGTTTTTTCAGAAATGAGCGCGACACCGCCACCCTTTTTCAACGTGCGTGCTACATGGCTACTCTCATAGTCTGGGGGAGAAGCATAATTTAGTGCTAAATACTCATCCGGGCGTAACCAAGTTTCACAAAGACCCATACAGTTAAGTTTATAATCACGAATAATGTTATCAACAAGTAAAGCTTTTGGAGCAAGCGATCTAATATTTAACAGACCAAATTTTAGCTTTGCTGAATCATTTGACTTAGCTGAACTCTTTGTAGTCTTTGTCGAGATCTTCAAATGATGCCGCGGTTGTTGCTTTTCGTGTGCGCTGAGTGTAAAGCTTCGGTTGTCCGGCGAGGAATGAATGGTGGAATTAGTTACATCCTCGCGTCCATCTTGCTGCTTAGACTTCGCACGCTTCACACATCTACCTGCACGGCAACCACGCTTCTGTTTACTGTCCTTACGGCGCCGTTGTCGTCGTTTATTAAGAGGAATAGCGGTCCACAAGGATGCCGGATCTCTTTGAAGTTCGCTCGGTATATCATAGGCGGTATAAAAAGTGCCCGAAAAGTCGAAATTTAGATGCCCACCCAACCGAATAAGTTCGTCCCTACTGTAAGTGTTTTTGGCCACACATGTGTCCAAAAGTGAAAGCAAAAAAGACAAGAGAACGGCAATAAATAGAAGATTAGCTGGAGAGCAACTAGCCGCAAGCATGCATCCATGCGCCGCCATGTTGGATTCACATCAGCCAAAAAAAATGCATCACTTAGAAGTAAAAACCATACATAAATCACACCTGGAGTATAAGTCACATTTTGGGAGGGAATTTATTTAATAAAATCCAACACAAAAAACATCCCGTCTTCTTGAAATTTAGTTTCACATAAAACTAAAATAGAGAACAGGCTGAATACCAGCTCAGTAGCCTAGATGGTAGTGTGCCCGCTTTGAGACTGGGAGGTCGCTGGTTCGCGCCTCGGCCGAGTCATACCTAATTGGTAAAATGGCGGCGCCCTCTGTTGGCTGCGGCTGCATCGGCTCGCTACAACGGGTCAGGTGTATCGACATTTCATTCTGTGTACATTGTTACAAAGAATGACAATACAAAGGAAATTATTATTATTATCATTATAAGTGTACAGTAGTGGTCAGCACATGCGCCTATCTTGTGGAAGGTCCACCAGGCTGAACTTGCCCAAGACACACCACAAGAAATAGTGCCCCTATGACACTAGTGGTTGAGGTAGCCATCCAAGCAACTAACCAACCAACCGACCGACCGATCGACCGACCGACCGACCAACCAACCGACCAACCATACACACATGCTCGAATATGTCAGCAATGACATAACATATTAAGAGTTATTCAGATACCTATAGCATAAAGAACATGCTTATTAAACTAACAGCTTTAATCCAGCTCATTGAGGTTGACGATGAGCCGCTTCTTCCTTCCGCTTCAAAAAATGGAATGTGTTAATAATACCACATATAAGTCTCAGCGGAGTATAAGTTGCTTCCTGGCCAAACTATGAAAAATCCATGACTTATCGTGCGCAAAACAAGGTATGTGCATTTTAGGGATTTTTTTGTATATTTGTAATATCCGTTTCCGAACATTTTAGTTGGGTAAGTTTTATTGGTTATTATAAAATAATGATCATCTTTGCAATTTGAGAAGAATTTTACATTTAATTGAATTTAAAAAAAAACAACTGCTGATGTAGTTTAATGCTGGTTGAGACGGTGCCACTTTGACAGTTATGTTATTATTGTATAAGGTCATACAGTCCAAAATCAGCTTAGTTAATCTTGTTCAGGGCAATTTTCTATCAAACGGGGCAAGCTTCGTGTGACGCGTGGTTAGCCGCCTGCAAGCCTTCAGGCTAGGGAGCAACTGAACTCTGAAAAGGAAGCCCCGACAAATGAAATAAAACTTCACAAAACCTGCCAGCGGTGTCAGTTATTACGTGTATTGCCAGCCCATTACCGTCCCGCGATGCCGCTGCCCCGCCTTCTCTTCCTGTCGGCTCAAATTCGTCACGTCCTCGACTGTTTCTTTTAAGTCACAAGCGCATATGTAGCATGGACGAATACTTAAAAAAAGAATGGCATAGAATATGGACGCCCGCCTTCATTAGGATGCCAAGAAGGCAAGATTTGGTTTTGACGGGCTATTTTGGCATAATCCAGGGGCGCACATAAGGCTGTAAATTGGACCAAATGGTGGACAGAGGGGGTCCCTGTCTTTGAGACTGGGCCAGATCCATCTCACCACTTATTGTGGGCCAAGTCTGGACACCATCTTTACCTGGCGTGAAGAAGGCTGACCACTGGTCACTCAATACTCTATACCAGGGTTTGGGAACCTATGGCGCTTTCATTAGTGCATATGGATTGGAGATCAAATTAAACTAATGCGCATTTCTCTGTGACGTTCCCAAGTTGCGTGATTGAAACTAGATTTTGGCACGTGCATTTTGGAACAACACTGAATTGGCTCTTGGTTCAGTCCAATATATACAAGGAACCTTTTCCATTACTGTGTTCAGTCAGGATGTCATACTAACACACCCTGTTTTGGCAGTAGGTCGCTGACAAACCCCATTAAATGGAATCTCATTGAACTATGTATGATCACTGATGACATACTTTATTATGTAGACTCACAGAGCAAACTGCAAATACCTGAAAACGCCAGCAAACCACTTAGAGCAATTTGATTGGGACAGCGGTAGAGGTATCCAGATCTCGCTACACAGCGCAAGGCACAACCTTCTCTCTCTCTCTCTCTCTCTCTCTCTCTCTCTCTCTCTCTCTCTCTCTCTCTCTCTCTCTCTCTCTCTCTCTCTCTCTCTCTCTCTCTCTCTCTCTCTCTCTCTCTCTCTCTCTCTCTCTCTCTCTCTTTGACTGCGCCAAAGGTAAATATGATAATATCCATATCGTTTGCAGTATTTGTCAGGACCAGGACGGAAACAGGACACACTCGCGTAACGTTTACCACAAGTTTTATTGAAGGAACGAGGAAGGGGTGCGCCCACGATCCGGTGTTCGCTCTTGTACTCTTTGAACACGGAAGTGGATCTCCAAAAAAAACTCTCCAACCCTTTTCAAGCCGAGAGCTACTATTTATTAATGACAATGACCCAACACTTAGGCTAGGTTCACACTGCAGAGGTTAATGCCCAATTCCAATTTTGTTGGTGAAATCCAAAGTTTTATTTACAGTAGATTGGTCCCAATTACGATTAAATGCAACTCACATGTGATCATGAACACCATAAATGCAGCACGCATTTGCAGAAGATGACATGTGCCATGACCAAAATGCGCTCAGTGTTTGTGAAAGTACTCATGGATGTTAACGACGGAGCGTATCTAGCAATTTTAAAATTATCTTGCTTCTGAAGGCAGAACATGTACAATTCAATTAGATCAAAAACCTTGCTTCCCCTCCATTCAAGTCAAATCAAGTTACATTTATTTGTATAGCCCATTAATCACAAAACTTCTCAAAGGACTGCACAGGAGACAATTACATCATTCTCTGATCTGAAACCAACATGCGGGCTAGAAAAAACTACAAAACCTCAACATCAGGAATATAAAAAACCTAAAGCAAGGACCTCACAAATGGTAATCCCCCTTCCAGGATGACCAGGCTGAATGTACCTATTTCGTCATCCAAGGTTATTGATTGCATCGTTCTGCCTCGTTGAATGCAGAATAGTGGCATGCAGGTTGATTGAGTGTGTCTCAAGCGTTCACATTCCAAAAGATCAGATATGTGTCCGATTTAGGACAACATATGAATGTGACCTGGCTTTTGTGGGAAAAAAGCCATTGTTTGAATGTGTTAAGTCATGAAGATTTTACTTGACAGACATAATAGAGGATGTAAAGTGAATTTTACCAACTAGGTTGACTTTGACAAATATAGACATGGTTTGAGATACCGGCTAAGTAGTCGACATCTGGTAGTGGATTCTGTCGTAGAGCTGTCGTTAGCTTCCAACCTAACTATTATGCTTTGGATAGGACACTGTGTACCGTGTCGATATTTTCCTGCAACGTTACAAATAAGTTCAATTCAGTAGAAATTGCTCGCATTCAGATAACACTTTGTTGTCGACTCTTCAGAAACATTATGAAAAGATTTTTTAGCAATTTTACTCACGCGTAGGCTACTGTAATTCGATTTTTCATCTAACGGGTAAAGCTATGGGGAAAATCAATTTATATGCTCCACCGGTGAACCGTGTATCGTTATTAAAACTCAAGTCGCTTCCACAGACGCTGACCGCTTTGGTTCCCGATCAGGCGAGCGGCCCTCTTAAGAACATCTGGCATTTATAAACGCCTTTCTGTAAATCAATGAGCCGGCTGTAGCACAGGCACTTCATAATCACAGCGATTCTGCTTCTAATCCCCTCCTCCTGTCAACTGGCAGACCTGGTGTAGATAAATAGCCTGTATGTTGTTAAAATTGATCACCATAGAAAAATGGCCTCTTTCTTCTTGTTTGTCTGGGCTCCGAGGTGGTTTTAATGCACAGAATAAAGTCAAGTCTAGGAAGTCACTTGTTTATTTTATTAGCTCTTATTCACAAACAATCTCAAAGGGCTGTACATACTAATATTACACCATCCCTTGATCTGAAACCTACATGAGAGCAAGGGTAAAAATTTCAAAACTTCAGCATGAGAAAATGAAGAAACCTTAATAAGGGGGCGCATATGTGTTAGTCCCTCTTCCAGATCACAAGGCTGGAATAGATGTTGCAAAAGGCATTACATTACAGTAATCCAGATGGGAGGTAACAAACGCATGAATTAAAATTTTAGCATCCGACTGGGATAGCATAGAGCGAATGTTTGCAAGGTTGCAAAAATGAGTTGTTCTAGTAATATTTTTAACATGTAACTGGAAGGACAGATTAGGGTCAAATGTGACACCTACATTTCTGACCGAGTCACTCTGGGTGATATTACATTCGTCAATCCTCAGAGCAGTGTTTCAGAACGAGTCACAGGATTTCAATCAATGTGTGTGCTGTGGTGTCGTGGGTTTTACAGAATCATTACGACTTTCTTTGTATGATATATCTTATTGGTTATCCCGCTGATTTATGGCCACTCAAGCTTTGCGGCTGTCTATTAGAAACAGAGCTTGACACACAGCCACGGATCCAGCGTTTAGTGCCAGAGAACCTAAAAACCTGGCGGCAAACACCCAAGCTTATTTCAGAGCAAACTAAGCATTAAAATCAATGATTCAAACCTGTTGCATCCTGTAAGGCATCATGTTTACAATGAATCCGTTTTGGAAAGTGAAGTATCAGTAGTTTGTCGATATTTTCGGCATTAGTTACAATTGATTTATTCGTTTTAGGATCATTAAGGTGATGTTTATGGGAAAGTGCAAAATACTTAAGGTGTAAGGATTAATGACAAAAGAAAGACATCACTGGATTTTGAACTTTCATTCATACGTTCAGATAAGAAAATCCCAACTTGTTCTAAAAGGTCCCCCCCAAACGCTTTCTTTTTGTCAAATCTCCAAGGTAACAAAATGCACAACAGCCTTATGGAGAGTTGAAATAAAAGAAATACTGACAAAGATGTAGACAGCGGGCAGCACGGCAGTGCAGTGGTTAGCGCGTGTGCGTCACTGTTCTGAGGTCATAAGATCAAACCTTCCTGTGTGGAGTTTGCATGTTCTCTCCGTGCTTGCACACCGGTTTCCTCCCACATTCCAAAGACATGCATGTCAGGTTAATTGGCCGGTCCAAATTGTCCCTCAGTGTAAATGAGCGAGCGAGTTGTCTGTCTATGTGTGCCCTGCGGCTGGCAACCAGTTCAGGGTGTCCCCTGCCCACTGCCTGAAGATAGCTGGGATGGGCTCCAGCCCCCCTGCGACCCTACTGAGGATAAGCGTTAGAGATAATGGATGGATGGATGTAAACGGCGCAAAAAGTCAAAATAATGAACAACAGTACAAAATATCGGTCAGAACAATGAACATCAGTGAGCCTAGATAACAAACTACTGTGCCCAATAATAGTCAAAATAATTACCAGCCTTAGCAAACTTGTTTTTGTGCGTGCGTTTACGTACGTTTTTGAGAGTATTTATGAATGTATTATGTGTTTACATACATTTTGTGTATTTATGTAAGTTTTTGTGTGTTTTAAAGTACGTATTAGTGTGTGTTTATGTACGCTTTTGTGCGTGTTTTCGTACATTTGTGTGTTTTTACATACGTTTTTGTGTGTCTTGATGTAAGTTTTTGTGTGTGCTGACGTACATTTGTGTGTGTGTTTACGTATGATTTTGGATTTGTTTATTTACATGCTGATTGTTATTTTATGATATTGCTTTCGGTTTATTTCTGTTGCACTTCAAAAAAGGCTAATATATATATATATATATATATATATATATATATATATATATATATATATATATATATACTGGACTGTCTCAGAAAATTAGAATATTGTGATAAAGTTCTTTATTTTCTGTAATGCAATTAAAAAAACAAAAATGTCATACATTCTGGATTCATTACACATCAACTGAACTATTTCAAGCCTTTTATTATTTGAATATTGCTGATTTTGGCTTACAGCTGAAAAAAACTCAAAAATCCTATCTCAAAATATTAGAATACTTCCTCAGACCAAGTAAAAAAATAATTTTATAACAGCAAAACTAAATCAAACATTTGAAAATGTCCATTGATGCACTCAGTACTTGGTTGGGAATCCTTTTGCACGGATTACTGCATCAATCCGGCGTGGCATGGAGGCAATCAGCCTGTGGCATTGCTGAGGTGTTATTGATGCCCAGGATGCTTCGATAGCGGCCTTCAGCTCATTTGCATTTGTAGGTCTGGTGTCTTTCATCTTCTTCTTAACTATACCCCACAAATTCTCAATGGGGTTTAGGTCAGGGGAATTAGCAGGCCAATCAAGGACAGTGATGCCATGGTCAGTGCACCAGTTACTGGTGGTTTTGGCACTGTGGGCAGGTGCCAGATCATGCTGGAAAATGAAATCCTCATCTCCATAGAGCTTTTCAGCAGATGGAAGCATGTAGTGCTCTAAAATCTCTTGGTACACAGTTGCATTTACTCTGGACTTGATGAAACACAGTGGACCAACACCAGCAGCTGACATGGCTCCCCAAACCATTGCTGACTGTGGGAACTTCACACTGGATTTCAAGCAACTTGGATTTTGCTCCTCTCCAGCCTTTCTCCAGACTCTGGCGCCTTGACTTCCAAATGAAATGCAAAACTTGCTTTCGTCTGAAAAGAGGACTTTGGACCACTCTGCAACTGTCCAGTGCTTCTTCTCCATAGCCCAAGTCAGACGCTTCTTCCGTTGTCTTGAGTTCAGAAGTGGCTTGACCATGGGAATGCGGCTATTGTAGCCCATTTCCCGGACACGTCTGTGAACTGTGGCTTTTGATACCTGGACTCCAGCTTCAGCCCACTGTCTTTGAAGCTCCCCCAAATTCTGGAAGCGGCTCTTCTTCACAATTTTGTTAAGGCTGCGGTCATCTCTCTTGGTTGTGCAGCGTTTCCGGCCACATTTTTCCCTTCCAACAGACTTTTTGTGGATATGCTTTGAAACTGCACTCTGTGAACAGCCTGCTCTTTGAGAAATTTCTTTTTGTGTCTTACCCTCCTGATGGAGGGTATCAATGATGGTCCTCTGGACAGCAGACAGATCAGCAGTCTTCCCCATCATTTTGATTTAGTTTACTGAACCAAGCTGAGTGTTTTTAAGGCTCAGGAAACCCTCGCAAGGTGTTTCGAGTTAATTAGATGATTCAGGTGATTAGTTGAATAGCCTACTTGTATACTTTTTCATGATATTCTAATATTTTGAGATAGGATTTTTGAGTTTTCTTAAGCTGTAAGCCAAATTCAGCAATATTCAAATAATAAAAGGCTTGAAATAGTTCAGTTGATGTGTAATGAATCCAGAATGTATGACATTTTTGTTTTTTTAATTGCATTACAGAAAATAAAGAACTTTATCACAATATTCTAATTTTCTGAGACAGTCCAGTATATATATATTACAACAGGGTTACAGTCACACATTATGATTATGATTAACACCTGTGAATGCCCGGCGGCGCCAACAGCCCTGAGCGCTGATTGGTTTATTGACTCTTTTCAAACCCCCGGCTTCCAAGAAGAATCTGTCAGACCGTCCTGCGAACCTACGCTTTTGCTAGGCAAGCTCCGTACCCTCCGACAATCTCCTGCCCTGCTGTTGCCGACCTGTTTCTGGACCAGTTTCTGCCCTGCTCTTTTGTCCCGGCTAGCGACCTGTTTCGCCCTGTTTCCTGCCTGGTACTTGTTGCAGACCTCTTTTCTGGACTTGTTATATATATATAATATGTATGTATATGTATTTTTTGTTTTTTACTTATTTATTTTTTTCACTCCCCTTCTAGAGTAAGTCTCATGATGAATTCCCGAACAATAGTCAGTACACATCTTTCCAACATTGACACAAATGCAATTGACCGTCGCCATTTCTTCCAGACTGTACAAACGAGGAGGAATGTTTAATTTAAAGTGGATTGCCAACGGATGGCCGAACGGCAAAGCCACCTCAGACTTGCATCTCCAGCTTGGCTTTTCAATGATTTCTTTTGAAACACTTACCCACCCCTATCCACTGTCTTTTAATGTCCAGCTGGGTTGGCTTAAAATTCTTCGGACAGTGCTCTTCCTCGGGTTAATCTTTCCCGGATATTCCATAAACCCGACTTTATGAGCTCATACACAAGGATGACTCGTGCAGAATTAGGCAAGAGAAAATATATCACCGTGTCAGTTTAATTTCATTCAGATGTTTGCGAAGAAGATGGCCTCACAATGGAAGTCGGGCAGACCTACCTTATGTTCACTGAGTGTCCAAGACGCAAGTCTCCTTATTAGATTACCAAAAATTCTGTACTACAAGCTGCTATTTTTTTTCTTCAATTCAAAAAAATCCTGCTTACACTATGATGCCCCTAACATTTTCTTCAAACTTCGGATGCCCGCTTGGCCCTCTGTGGTGCCTGTCAGGGATCCCGCATTGACAAAGTAACACATTGGCATTAACATCTATGCAGGAGTGCGAGAAAAATGAAATGTACTGTACAAACTAAAATTCAAAAGCCCATACAATCATAACAGCCTGTACACATGCTGAGCCATCCAAACTGATCTTAACTCTATAAAACAGTACATGGTATTTTTTATGAACGCCTAAAAACGTGCACCCAAAGTAAAACTGAAGCTGTACATGAACCATTTGGAGTATCAGCATAGTTCTGGTCTCTTTGTGAAGACAACACGTTTGTCCTCTATTGTCAAAGTTTGTTTTGGTACTACTGGCACTGAACTATGGAAGTTTGAATGCAAACCAAAAAAATGTATATTTTTTGTCTGCCCATATTTTTTTCTTCATTAAAATACCTGGAAAATGCTGGGTGTCTGGACTGAATAACACAACAGGGTTACAGTCCATGGCCTTCCTGAGCACAACCTCAAACTTGACAACAATACTACAAAAAAAATGTTTTACACACGTTTCCTAAGGAGATGTAAGGACGAACCCAAAGTGCCATTTGGGTGACCCTTCAGAAAATAGTTGCTATTCTGGAATGCTTCAACATACTGTACAAATATCGTCTTGGTCTCTCATGAAAAGCAAGACTTTATCCACTTCCAGATTTGGAAGATTTATGGATGTCAGGCTAGTCGGACATGTATAATGCTGAAATGGTGAGTTCCATATTTTTTGTACATTATCCATTGTGCAGGGGCCATAGTTACAAAAGTTCACTACAGGTGCCCTTTTTATCCCCCCAAAACGTGCAATTAGAACCATACACAGGGTAGGATATCGGGATCATACTAATATTTTATTCCTGCAGTTCAAATTATTAAAACGGGATGATTTAGTAAATGTTTTCACTTCACAACTGCTATTTAAGGTCAACAAAAACACAGTGCCAAAAAACATCCAAAAATTATTCACTCGGAAAGAGGGAAGTTATAATTTAAGGGGCTGTAGTAAATTCAAAAGCGAGAACCACCAGGAAATGTATGTTTGTGTCTGTGTGTGGAGTCAAACTTTGGAACAATTCACAAGACGAGATCCAACAATGTCCAACTCTTTACGTGTTCAAATATAAATACAAAAAACATTACTGGCAGATGAAGAAAATGGCGTATGAGTGATACTAGAGATTGGAAATACTGCGTTTACAACTATAGTTAACCTTGTTGTTTCTGTTACTATTATTATACCATAACTATTATTATTGCTATTGTTGTTATTATCATCGGTGTCACAATGATATTTAGTGACTAGTCAGATTATAACGTTAATGTTATAATTAACATTATGATTATGATTAAGGCAGCACGGCGGCGCAGTGGTTAGCGCTTGTGCGGCACAGTTCATGTCATGGGAACCTGTAGTGGGTTCAAATCCAGCTCCAGACTTCCTGTGCGGAGTTTGTATGTTCTCCCCGTGCTAGCGTGGGTTTCCTCCGGGCACTCCGGTTTCCTCCCACGTTCCAAAAACATGCATTTCAGGTGAATTGGCCGGTCCAAATTGTCCCTAGGTGTGAATGAGCGAATGAGTTGTCTGTCCCTGTGTGCCCTGCGATTGGCTGGCAACCAGTTCAGGGTGTCCCCTGCCCACTGCCCGGAGATGGCTGGGATGGGCTCCAGCCCCCCGCGACCCTAATGAGGATAAGCGGTACGGCTGATGAGATGAGATGAGATGAGATTATGATTAACACCTGTGAATGCCCCGTCGGCGCCAACAGCCCTGAGCGCTGATTGGTTTATTGACTCTTTTCAAACCCCCGGCTTCCAAGAAGAAGCTGTCAGACCGTCCTGCGAACCTACGCTTTTGCTAGGCAAGCTCCGTACCCTCCGACAATTTCCTGCCCTGCTGTTGCCGACCTGTTTCTGGACCCGTTTCTGCCCTGCTCTTTCGTCCCGGCCAGCGACCTGTTTCGCCCTGTTTCCTGCCTGGTACTTGTTGCAGACCTCTTTTCTGGACTTGTTGCCGCCTTTGCTCCCCCCCTTGCTCGACCAGCTTTCCTGCCTCCCACGACTATCCTCCCTCAACACGTAAGTGCCACTTGCCCTTCACTATCAACCATCTGACTTCCGAACGTTGGCCAGTCAAAGCAACTGGAACGCGGAGGCATTAGTGAACAGCTTGGCGAACTATATGAAAGACGAGTTGGTGTCCCACGCTCTGCCTACCAACTTTAGAATAGAAAGAAGAATAGAATTTACTTTTATTGTCATTCTTTGTAACCATGCACACAGAACGAAATGTCGATACACCTGACCCTTACAGTTAAACTGTAGCGAGCCGATGCAGCCGCAGCCAAACAGGGCGCCACCCTTTTAGATCCAACTGCTGTGTTGGGAGTCATTAGGTGACCAAACCCCCCAATTCCAACCCTTAATGCCGAGCGCCAAGCAGGGAGGCAATGAGTACCAATGTTGTAAGTCTTAGGTATGACTCGGCCGAGCCTTGAACCAGCGACCTCCCAGTCTCGGAGCGGGCGCCCTACCATCTAGGCTACCGAGCTGGTAAACGGGCGGGTGACGAAGCTATTGCGCTGATGGCCCGAATCGATTGCCGAGTCCAAGCATGACGTCAGGAGAGGGGCTGCCCGGGACGACTATCAGCCGGCTCGTCCAAAGAGCCGGGTGGTTCTCCGACGTCCGATCCGTGATTAAGAGCACCCACGAAGCCAAGGAGGTGGATCGCACTTAGCTATCAGTGGAGGAACGTCGGTGGCGACTTTCTGAGGGGCTTTGCTTGTATTGTGGCGGCAAAGGACACCGGGTCTCTTTGTGCCCGTTAAAAGGGGGGAGCTCATCGGACATCGGAGGCGTACGATTGAGCTCAGCCCTTATACCAACCTCCAGAACCCCTAGACCCATCCTCGAAGCTCGTCTCCTGATTTCTGGCTTGTAAGCTTGGAATACCGCTGACTCCTCTCCCGACCCCAATATCAGAGCGAGCGTTAGACGGTCATCTTTTGGGCACCGTCAGGCAGATCACTGAGTCGGTGGAAATGAAATTATCCGGCAACCATCAGGAGCGGATCCGTTTCCACCTGCTTCCATCCTCCGATTAAACACTCGTTCTGGGACAACCGTGGTTGGTGCAGCACAACCCCCACCTCGATTGGCGCACTGGGTCGGTGCTGGAATGAGGTGTCAATTGCCACCGGACCTGTCTGCGCGCCGCCTCTCATCCCGACTGGTCCGCTTCCTCGAAGACTCCTGTCCAAAATTCCCGCCTGCTACCACCACTTACGTGAAGTGTTCAGTAAGGCTCAAGCCACCTCCTTGCCTCCTCATCGGCCTTATGATTGCGCCATTGACCTCCTACCGGCCTCTATTCCTCCTCAGAGCCGGCTCTACTCCCTTTCAGCACCCGAGAAACAGGCCATGGAGGAGTACATTTCTGATGATCTGGCGGCCGGCATAATACGACCGTCATCGTCGCCAGCAGGGGACAGTTTTTTCTTTGTGGGAAAGAAGGACGGTTCCTTGCGGCCATGCATCGATTACCAGGGACTTAATGAGATCACAGTAAAGAATTCCACGCCAAGACCCTGGCCTTCCTGGGATACATCGTGACGGAGGGGAGGCTGCAAATGGACCCTGCGAAGGTATCGGCGGTCACCTCCTGGCCTGTCCCCGACTGCCGCAAGAAGCTCCAGCACTTCCTGGGATTTGCCAATTTATATCGTCGATTCATACTGAATTACAGTACGGTGGCAGCTCCCCTCACGGCTCTCACCAGCCCTAAGGGAGCGTTCAGATGGTCTACCGCGGCCGACGATGCCTTCACCACCCGGTTATGGTCCGGAGGAGCAATCATGGATTCCCTCCGGCAGATATTGAACTGCTCGTTGATCACGGAGTTCCATCGTCAGCATCCTGACCAGCCAGCTCCTCGCCGAGGTCGACCCTGTCTCCGCCGGACCCTGCTTCTGCCACGCCTTCTGATGTTGACGATGGAGCTTCGGTCCACTGGGAGGAATTTTGAATTTTTTTCCCCCTGCCTGTTGGACGACTTTTTGTGTTTTTGTGTTCCTCCTGTCGGATTACATTTTGTCTTTGTCCCTGGTGGATTATTTTTGTTTTTGTGGACTTCTGGAGCCGTCCCTTGAGGGGGGGTTCTGTCATGATTCCTGATTTGGGGCACTTGCGAATGCCCCATTGGCGCCAACAGCCCTGAGCGCTGATTGATTCATTGACTCTTTTTAAACCCCTGGCTTCCAAGAGGAGGCTGTCAGACCATCCTGCGAACCAACGCTTTTGCTTTGCAAGCTCCGTACCCTCCGACAATCTCCTGCCCTGTTTTCTCCTGCCTGGACCCGTTTGTGCCCTGCTTTTCTGTCCCGGCCAACGACCTGTTTCGCCTTTCCTGCCTGATACTTGTTGCCGACCTTTTTTCTGGACTCGTTACCGCCCTTGCTCCCCTGTCCCGGCTATCGACCAGCTTTTCTGCCTCCCACAACTATCCTCGCTCGACACGGAAGTGCCACTTCTGCGTTCCTGCCATCAGCTACCCGTGTCCGACGATCATCGGATCGTGGAAGCAAGTACTGCTCCTTTTTTCAATAAAACTGAGTTGAACGAACGCTATTGGGTCCTGTCTCCTTTTCTGGCTTGTGACAAGTAATAGATGGGTACTACGATGATTAGTGTATAAAATATCTGACTATTGTTATTATTATAATTTTTTATATCTGACCTATGTAATATGTATATTTGTGAGACTTTGCTATATTAGACACAAGAGGAGCTATCTGTAAAATGTCTTTAATAGGGAAGATAAAGGAGTAGGGAAATACGCATCTGCTTCTTACTACACCTTTTTGAACATGTTAACATTATTTTTGTTGTTGAGTCATTCTTTTTGTCCTGTTTTTATTTAATAATGTTCGAAATAAACTTTTCAATCATTTATTTATTCATTGTTTTACTTAAATGCTTGCTGTGCCTGCAAATATGATTTTCACTTCTAATGTTTGGAATCATTTGAATCTGCAGAAACTCAGCGTTCCAACCATATATAACACGGACTGTTTTGAAGTTGTTCTGCACATACATAGTTCCCCTCGGCTGTGGCGCCACTTCTCCACGGGTGGGCCAAAGAAAGGCTAACAGCTTTAACCTATCCCATATCTTGTGCAAATGACAAAAGGATAGAGAGAAGTGCTGCATATTGCTACGACTATATATAAAAAAACATTATATATGCGACATTTGTTACTAAGTGAGGAGAGGTATTATCAGGCTGGTATTTATTGGACTGATCCCAGCCTAATATGATATCAAAGTTTTCAGTCCGATATACCTGATAATTATTCACCTACGGCCACACAAAAATATTCAATCAGCCGACACTACAGCATTTATGATGTTTTTATACAGGAGTAGCAATAATTGGTCTCCACTCTATTTTTCTTTTCATGTGTGCCAGAAATGGGAGAACTTAAGATCAGTCACATGGCTCACCATGTGTACAGGCTGTTGTGACCATATGGCAGTAGTCTAAAACTCACGGCCCAGGGCCAAGCGCGGCCCCCAGGATGATAGTTTGAGGCCCCCGCCTTGATATAAAAGTTAAAGGGACAGTGTGTATTATTTTCCCCCTAGATGTCGCAGTATTCTGTCACGCCACCGAAAATGAGCATTAATGCACAACGAAATGCAGACACTCAATGTGACTAAAGCGCACCTCATTAGAGAAAAATTGAAAAAAGCTAAAACTCTAGGAAAATTATTTTGTTTTCTTTTTTTCATTTTTTCTTTCTTTTTCTCCATTTTGGTTTTTGTTTCTTTCCCCCCTACTTTTGGCTTTATTACCGTTTTCCTTTTCTGCCTCTTTTTCTTATTTCTTCTTCGCTATATTTAATCTTTTTAAATAAAATAAAAACATGTTTCCCTTCATTTTGTCTTTTGGCTAAGATTTGAAAGAAAAAGGTGTGCTTTTTGCTCACTTTCATTCTCCGTAGTTTTAAATCTTCCTTGGACTAATTTTTGGTGACACTTCACATTACAGTAAGATATGTGGACCAATATAAAAAAATGTTCCTTTAAGAACAGCGTAATGCTTTTAATAAGCGCTGTTTTCAGCAGCCCCCGACCTAATTGAGTTTGAGACCCCTGTTGTACAGGCCCCTGAATTTTAGTCAGTGCAGTTTATTAAGATTTGTTCTTAGAATGTTTTTGTAGCACTCGTGAGGATGTGTTAATGCCAATTTAAGTCAGCTTGACTGCTGCGCTAGTTGATTAAGGGGCAGGTCACACAGACATTTGCGGCTGAATCACGGCCAGAAATTTCTGCCTGTGAGGCAGACGCTATTGGACGCTTTGAGATCGCCATACAGATACAGCAGTGCTTAACACGCGGTCGGAAATTCGCGCGCGGGTGGCAGCGCGAAAAAGTTTTGCGCTGCTCAATTCTTCAGAGCGCGGGTACACAGCCTTTCACGAGCGTATCGAGGCTGAACGCTGCTGGGCGCTGTTGGACGTTTTGAGACCGCCATATAGACGAGATACAGCAGTGCTTTACTCGCGGTCGGAAATGCACACGCGGTTGGCCGCGCGAAAAAGTTTTAAGCTGCTCAAAAGTTTGAGCACGTGTTAAACCACGTGCCGCACACGTGGTCAACACGAGGTAATGACGCGGAAATGGTGTTGCGTAGCAGTCGGATTTGGGCACAACACCGGCTCGGGAGCTTTTATACCCGTGGTCCACACGAGAAAATGACGCAGAAATGACGCGATGAGGAAGCGGAACAGTCGCCGGCGTCTGTTTTGCGGGCATACCACCGATGAACAGCGGGTTGGCCAATTTTGCGCATTTTCCATCGCGGGCAACCACGGGCAAAAAAACCCGCAAAATTTTAGCCGTGATTCAGCCGCAAACGGCTGTGTGACCGGCCCCTAAGATTGACGGTTATAGACACAGTGTAAACAAGTGTTTTGATTGCAGCACAACGTGTTGCTTCTCTGTACTAGACATTTCCCCGCTGATATTTTTTTTGTATGAAATAGATGTGAATAAGTTCCCTTTTCTGGCTGTCTCACATTTGGATGCATAAAAGGGCTAAAAATTACCCCATGTTTTTTTTTTCAAAATCTGTAAAAATAAAAAAAAATGTAACATTGTCATATTAAGAACTCCATGTTAGGATTCTAAACTGATTGTAGGGTTCCAAAATAGGTTTTGAGCTAGGTTTACAATTTGAAAAAGGGCTTGGAGTTAGATCTAGAGCTAGGGTCTGGGCTGCAAGTTAAGGTTTTAAACCATCAATCCATCCATCCATTATCTGCATCACTTATTCTAAGTAGGATAGCGGGGATGCCGGAGCCCATCACAGCTATCTTCGGGCAGTGGGCAGGGGACACCCTGAACTGGTTGCCTGCCAGTCGCAGGGCACACAGGGACAGACGATTCACTCGCTCATTCACACCTAGGGAGAATTTGGACCGGCCAATTAACCTGAAATGCATGTTTTTGGAATGTGGGAAGAAACCCACGCAAGCACGGGGAGAACATGCAAACTCCACACAGGAAGTCCAATCTCATGACCTCAGAAATGTGCCGCACACGTGCTAAACACTGCACCCCCGTGCTGCCCAGGTTTTAAACTGATTTCCAAAATAAGGTTGGGGCTTGAAACTAAGGTTTAGGCACTCATTGCTTTAATCGACGCTGGGTTTCTTTTTTTAATGGTGCTGGAAAAAATGGAAAGTTTGCTTAGAAAGCCTTTAAAAAGCGCGTGAATTTGGCCCTGAAAACAGTGTACAAACCCTGGTTAATCAAGTGTGCTGTATTTACTCCAGAATATTTGTGATGAAGGAGTGCTTTGCACAAAATCAATGGCGGCCTTTGGTGTCTGCGAGCAGACGGCGTTGGAGGTGAGGCGCAGGGAGCACAAGGCTGACACCTCCTGACTTTTTTATGATGACTCGTTTGAAGTTTTTAAAATCCCCGTGGTTGATTCTTGGGGTGACGAATATAAAAAAAAAGTGAAGGTCGTAGGATATGCTTTGGAGCTAAGGCGTATTAATCGTAAGCAAGGACCGTTACAATGTTTGATGAGTTATGTCCAATGAGTCGATTTCACCCTAACTGAAGTCATTTCCCCACAGTGCAGATATAACACTTTGTGCAATTTATGGAGACATAATGCCATGTGTTTTCTCTTACGATTATCCTCATAATCCCCCTTTTTTTAGTCTTTCTTGTCTTCAGGCTTACGTGAAGAAGAAGAGCATGACCTCAAAGCGTCTTTTGTTGAGCAGGCATGATTCTGTGATGGGAGGCAGAGGGGGGATGTGGTGTGAACAGCTGAATGGGGCCCTGCAAAAGTCCAGCTTGAGTTCAGCAGTGCTGGTGGTCCCATCCTTTTATTCAACTTTGGTCTGAGTGGCTGTTTGAGGTAAGTTTAGGATGTGCTTTTAAATGTCAACTATGGAACTATAGCAATGGTGTGAAAGCAGCGTTCATTTTTCAATAAAGGGGGTATTTTTTCCGCGTTACAACATCGTTACCGTTTTTGACGTTCAAAAGCGGTGCATTACTTTGAATGGATTGAAATTAAGTATGTTGGCCTGGACGGGGGTTAACTTTTGTGTCACTTGCAAGTTAACCAAAACGTACAACTGTAAGCATGTGGTGCTTACATACAACTGTAAGCACCGCGCATGCTCAGTAACAATGTGGCATTATGGGCAATGTAGTTCTTATGATATTAAGCACATAAGATCACATATTGAGATGGATTGGATAGTCACTTTATATCGTTTTACTGTTGTCTACTTTTGATGTGAACAAAATATTTGAAGTGCAGTTGCCCATTTCTACTGGACCAATGTCTCAGGTTATGAGTTTGTTTTTGTTCATTTTGCACTGAGGTGTTCAACGCACTTTGTAATCCTGAATTGTTTACTTTTGTTGTGTGAAACTACTTGAAGTACAGTAGCATACATCTACCTGAACTATTTTTATATTGTTTTACAGTTTATTTTTGTTGTGAACAAACTACTTTAAGTACAGTAGGCTATATCTACTTGACCAGTTGTCTCAGGATGTGAGAGTTAGATTTTATTTATAAAATTCACTTTGTTTATTTACTCCTGATTGTTGTTTTATGATAATGTTTACTGGGTTTTTTGTACTTCAAGTGTGGGATAAATCTGTTGTGGATGAGGTGCAATCCATATTACGTGGTTCTAGAACAAAACTACCTGTCTGTTTTCTCAATTCAACATACTCGATAACTGCTCAGAAAATTTCAAATTCTTTGACATACAACACCTTATTTTTAGAGTAACCAAAATAGTGTATTTCCATGGTAATTAGTTACTTTTATTATAGAGTAATTCAGTTTCTAATTCGGTTACTCTTTGGAAGAAGTCGTGAGTAATTAGAACTGATGACTTATTTACGTAACATTCCTAACACAGGCAATGACTGTCCTCAAAGGGCTTGATGTAACTGATAGATGTAACTAAATATAATTGGTATGTAAAAGAAATGCAACTACTCTTTCATGTAGAGTAACTCTGAAAAATGTCACTACACATTTGCTATAAATTAAATTACAATGATACCTCTACACCAGTGTTTTCCAACCTTTTCGCAGCCAAGGCCTACATTTTTTCATGAGAAAAATCTCAAGGCACACCATCCATTGAAAGTGTTTAAAAAAATACTTTCCGGCACCAGTTCAATGTGTGTGCTGTCGGGCCCTGCTGTTAGACAGAAGAGTGTGTTGTGTCGCTCTGACATGGCCGCTTTCCTGTATAGCGTTTCATCTGGAGGGACGAAAGCATGACCAACTTGGGTACCGAGATGCTTAACTTGTTTGGGTGTTTGGGCATTTGGGTTGGCCATGGTCATTTTATTTGTTTTTTGCTGCTGTTTCCTTTTTTTCTTTTCTTTGTTTCTGTGTATGTTTTTGTCTATGACCAGGGTAGGCAGAAAGATATGTATTACCTTGAATGGGAGGGACATTTACATTAAAATAATGCTTATTTGTGTCCTTGTTCTAAATCCTTGTGATTAGCAAGGAACAAGTGTACAGCAAAAAACCCCAAGTATTTAAACACATTGCATTGATTGATTATTTTCTGATTTGTACTGAAGAATGGAAAGTGTACTTAAATATGTACTGGATCCAGTGTAAGGACTCTTTTGACTTCTAGAACGCATTTACTTTTCTCGGTAACGAGTTCTGCAATTCAATAATACAAATAGAAGAATTTACTTTTATTGCCATTCTTTGTAACCATGCACACAGAACGGAATGTCAACACACCTGACCCATACAGTTAAACTGTAGCGAGCAGATGCAGCCGCAGCCAAACACTGTGCCATTTTAGACCCAACTGCTGTGTTGGGAGTCATTAGGTAACTAAACCCTCTAATTCCAACCCTTAATGCCGAGCGCCAAGCAATATTTACGACTTCATAAATGCAATCATTACTACTAGTGTCTTCTAGTTGTTGAGTACTGTTGCTTCACTCTTGTCAAAAACATCCCCTTGATCCGGATGAGACAATTACTGAAGGGTGTTTGTAGCAAACTCCAAAATACCAATAAAAACAGTTATGGTGGAGTTTTCTCAAGCACACAGTAGAAGGAAGCTGAATTTCTCCCATGAGATATTCTCCCTACCATATATACTCGCATGAAATTCGAATTTACAACTCTAAAATAAGATACTGAAATCAGGGAGTCATCTAATATGGACATAATTGTGTGTAACCAGTGACGTATTGTAGGTAGCCCAGATGGATGGTGGCCTGGCTTATACTGGAACAACAAACTAACGGGAAATCAACAGGGAAAACATGAACACAGAATTCTTTAAAAAGTGTGCTCAATGTGTTAAATATGTAAAATTATTTTTGCAATACACCATGCCTGGAGAAAAGAAAAAAAATGTCTTGGACAGTAACCCAGAATTAGATATATCTTTGAGCGGTTTGAATCCCAGAGACAAAAAGGATATGGAGTGTCTCAGCAAAGTGTTCGTGTGCAAGCGCTGAAGATTCCACAAGCCAAGAAATATTAAACATTCACTGCTTTCATGGGTTGGTTGGTCGTCTTCTATGCAGGTATACACAGTAATTTGTAACTGGATACTTAAACTGAGTAAAATATTAACTTTTGATGTCAGTAATCTGGGTTGAAACTAAATTAAAAAAATTAAATGAAGTAACACACCCAACACTATCTGACCTCATTGAAAGTCAGGTCAGCGCCCATTTTTCTTGACATAATCCCCGAATCGGGGGTCCCATCACTCTCATACCCAGAGGGTGGGTAGAGTAGCTAGAAAAAATACTCAAGTAAAATCTCATCTAAGTAATTGATTGATTAAATAAATAAATACTCAAGTGCTGGGTGAATGTAGCAACGTTGTTTTTATTGATTTTTCATTGAATTTGCAACCATTCAAACACATCCCCAAATCATCAAAGTCCATCCAATAACAATTAATTGCATTTAACTTAAAATTATATAAAATATTCAAGGTACATTCAAGTACTTTGATAAACAACAGTCGTATTAATCAAAGAAGTGCATTAAAAACAAGTAGCACAGTACTTTCTTTAACCGGTTCTGCAGGCAGAACAACAATCTAGCCCAGGGGTCGGCAACCCAAAATGTTGAAAGCCAAAATTAACCAAAAAACAAACTAATGCAAACTAATCAAAAACCCTAAATAAGCCTTATAATGAACGTAACACATGCTGACTAAGTTGGATGCAGCACATCCTGTAGAGTGGCAATATTACTCTGTTGTATGATATCGCCTCAAGTTTAACTTTGTTACTATATTAATAAATTACAGAATGTTTAATTGTTTTGATAAAATTAAAGAAATGCTATTTAGAAATCCTTATGAGTGCACTGCAGGAAAGAGGTCAAAATCTAGTGGAAGCTAAAGCTCTTGTTGGTGTTAGGAGTGAGTGGAGAGTTGTTGTAAAAGGATAGTGGGATGTTTGGACGCGTTCTGAGGGATGGGCTGGGCACCTGTATGATGCGGCAGGGGTAAACCAGTGAAAGCTGTCGGGTCCTGCTGTTGAACAGAAGAGTGTGTTGTGTCACCCTGACCCGGCACTTACTTGTGTCCCGTTTCATCTGGAGGGACGAAAGCATGACCAATCAAGTGCCAAGGTGCCTAACTTGTTTGGGTGTTTGGTCGTTCTGGGTTGGCCAAAAATGTTTGTGTGTGTTTTTTTACTATTTATTCCCTTTTTTATTTTCTTTGTTATTTTATGTGTTTGTCTTGCTGTCGGTCACCCCTCTTGAGGGATATGAACAAGGTAGATAGATAGATAGATAGATAGATAGATAGAAGATTTAAAAAACATCGACAAAGCTCCATGATGTGCTCCTTATCCGGGCAACAAAAAGAGTGCAACAAAATGCAGAATGCATCCATAAAAATAAAATGGCAACCTTTTTAAAAGGTCAATAAAATTACATTAATAGAGTTTAGGTTTGATTTATGTGCAGTTAGTTTTCTATTTTTTCTCTTTGGGCTCCATGGCAGATCCCCCCCACACACACACGCCTGTTTGCTACCTGCCTGCTTGTGACACGACTCCTCTCAAAAAGGGCAGGGCTTGGGCCGCACAGCTCGGCTGTGAGAGCCTCTCACTCAGGGGACTGGGGAATGAAGAAAACAAGTGAAGGAGAATGTGTGTATTTACGTGGACGGGATTTAGGTAAATGTAGCCTGATGTGGCAGAGTACAGTTTCTTTTTCGCAAATCTACTTAAGTATATTAGTGATTTAAAAATACTCTCAGAAGTTCAAAATGTCCCAGGACGTGCTCAAGTAAACGGAACAAATGTAACTACCCAATTCTGCTCGTACCTTCATCAGCGAACTGCTCTCTGAAAACCCCGTGTGTGCTAGTTAGGGGGCCTAAATGGACAGCCCAGATGCTGGCCGTGATAAAACGGTGGAGGAAAGATGAGTTTGGCCGTCACGGCTGCTTTTGACAGTGGTTATAAATCTGATTTAGATGTAGAGCAGGGGCAGTTGGATGTTAAGGTTTCTAAGGCATAAATCAGGCCTGTCCAAATGTGTTCCTCCGAGGGACGCGCAGAGATATATGGAAAGATGCTTTGACATTCTTCAGCTTAAATTTATTGACCACGCTAGCAGTGTCAACCAATTACAGATTGTTTCTTAGTATACAGCTGTGCCTTGCAATTTCATCTTTTTGTGATCATGGTCGTTTAGCAGCTGAAATTTAGTCAATAGACAAGAAAATACTCTTCTTTATTGTCACTAATATCAATGTTGTGAAACATTGATAGCAACAAAATTTGACGATGCACTCTGGGGTAAAACATATAATTTAGAGACTTTAAGAGAAAAAGGATACAAGACTGTCAAGATAAATGTGCAAAAATATTTGCAATGTAGAACTTAGAGCAGGGGTCTCAAATTCACTACCAAGGGGCCAATTACGGTCTATGGGGAGACAATTTGAGATCCCAGCCTTAATACGAAAGTCTAAAGCGACACTATGTATAATTAAGCGCCTCCTAATTGGAAAAATATAAAAAAACAAATACTGATTGAAAGAATCACAAATAAGCACAAATGCATGAACTATGGAATAAACGTCCATGTTTTAAATACTCATAGTATACCTATATTTCTTCACTTATGCAATCTTGAGAGATTGAAAACTAACATAGCTGGGACACTCTATATCCATTTTGCCTTTTGATTTCCTTCTCCACTTGTGGGTAATGTCCACGATGTTTTATTTTTTTTCTCCATCCAAACAACCTTTACAAACCAAAACCCCAACATTCAGCACTTTTACTATAAGTTCCTTGCTCACGTTAACCCCGTTGATTTTGGTGTTCCTGTATAAGCCACGACCCCTACACACACACTGTCTACAATTGGCTAGTGGAGAAACACAACCAAATATGCACAAAGAAATGAACCTGCTGATTTCAGTATTTTATAGTTGTAAATACGGCTTAGATGTGAGGTTGTACGGTAGGGAGAATGTCAGAATATCAGTAGAGTACCCGATGGCTGAGAGGGCCCCATGTTAACTGTAGTCAGTTGTATTTTGTAGGTAGATAAAAACATGCTGTGTTGCTGGCGTGTTGAGCGTTTGATACATAGTAGGGGAAAGTAAGTATTTAGTCAACCACCAACTTTGCAAGTTCTCCGATATTCAACAATTAGAGAGGCCCTCAATTGTCAACATCTGTAAATCTCAACCATGTGAGACAGAATAATAATAATAATAATAATTTCCTTGTATTGTCATTCTGTGTAACAATGTACACAGAACGAAATGTCGATTGCACCTGACCCGTTGTAGCGAGCCGATGCAGCCGCAGCCAACAGAGGGCGCCGCCGACCACTTTTAAGTCGTGGAACACAACTCACTGAGAAGCATGGGGGTTGAAACAACCTGCTTCGGGGTTGTTTTTCTGGAAAGGTACCAGGTCCACTGATCTTTGTAAAGGAAATAATGAAAGAAACAAGTACTATGAGATTTTAAGGCAAAATTTTCTACCATCAGCAAGGGCATGGATGAGTCATGGCTCGGTCTTTCAGCATGGCAATGGTCCCAAACACACAACCATGCCAATAAAGGAATGGCTTTATAGGAAGAATTTCAAGGTCCTGGACAGTCCTAGCCAGTCACAGATTTCAAACCCACAGAAAATCTGTGAAAGGAGTTGAAAGTCTGTGTTGACGACAGCCCCAAAACCTCATTGCTCTTCAGGGGATCTGCATGGAGGAATGGGCCAAAAACAGTGTGTGAAAAACTTGAGAAGAGTTACAAAAAATGTTTGGCCTCCGTTATTGTCAACAAAGGATACATAACAAAGTATTGAGATATTTTTTTGGGTTATGACTACATATTTTTCACCATGACTTGCAAAAAAAATATTTAAAAATCAAACAATTAGATTTTCCTTTTTTTTCCCCTTCACATTCCATCTCTAATGATTGAGGACTACACTTGTTGACAATAACAGGCCTCATTAAGATTTTAAAATGGAAGAACTTGCACAATTAGTGGTTGACTAAATACTTATTTACCCCACTGTAACTGTATGGCTAAGAAAGTGCCATCAAAGAATAGAAGACACTATACTTTGTGATCTGCTTCTTAAAAAGTAGCGAGTAGCGCATCACGTTGTAACGACAGTTGAGTTACATGATTTTATTAATAAGGCGTTACAGTATTTGATACAGAGGAAAGAAATTGCGTTCCAGGAACTCCAACACTGGTCATGAGAGGCTGTTAGGAAAGTTAAAGAAGCCATTGAGCAATAGATGGATGGCAACAGGCGATAGGGGGCAATGACATCTGGTCACCAACTGGAACTGGGCTCATGCTGGTTATTTCCATGGACACAGGTGCTACCGCACAACAGCGGCCCCCCTACTGGAGCTTGGTCACGTTGAACCAGATGCCTTAACGCCACGCTTAACGTCCTGTCATGCCGATTGGAAACTGGGCACGTTAATTTGTACGTTTTCACCTGACAAAAAGGCAGCCGCTGCGCATGGTTGGAGTAATCTCTGCCGTCAACTTACAGAGACGTTGTGACAGTGTCAAGTTAAAGCCGGACTTTTTCTAAGTTTTAGTTTGTAGGTAAAGTCTTATGATGCGTTAAAGTTGTCCTTACGCAGGCTTGTGGTAGGAGTTGGAACTTATGACGGTTTAACTGCTTGGACCAAGTTTTTTTTAATATATGAAAGTCACAATTTGAACAATAGGAGTAAGTCTGGTAAGAATTGTCCTACATAAACATTTTATGTTTATTTAAGCTTTAAGTTAGAAAAACAGAATTAAATGATCTACTTTTTTCGCGTCATTTTTAGGTATGCAATCTTTTAAACAGCAGACTGACTTTATGGCTGACATGACTGTTGCATGTCCAATCTGTCTCCATCCATGTTGAGTGATTAACAAGACAATGCTGTAAATTTATAGTCTTTATATTGTCACATTTGCCATGGCCCCCAATTGGCCCCGCCCGTGTGGCGCCAGCTGCGGCCCGTTGACAGATTGGCTTTCCATCTATTTAAGCTCAGTGCTCTCACTCTTCCTTTGTCAGTCCGTCAACTGAACCTCTGTGGGTTTCGACTCAATCCTGTTTCCTGTTGGTATTTCCTGTCCGGTATTGTTTCCCGTTTATTTTGTCCTGTTTAATATCGGTTTCCAGTTTCGTTCTCGTCTAGTTTGTCCTGTTTAATTTTGATATCCTGTTTTGATATCAATCCTGTCTGTCCCCTTGATTAATATCGGTTTCGAGTTTCGTTCCTGTCTAGTTTGTCCGGTTAAATTCCGATCTCCTGTTTTGATATCAATCCTGTCTGTCGCATCCTGTCCGGTATCGACCCCATCCGTCCGATATCTGCTCGGGCAATTGGTATCAATCTCGTCGGCCTCTGACTTCCTTTCATTCCACGCCAGACTGCTGCCTAACGTGCATGACACCCCATTTCCCGTAAAATTAAAGGCTTGTGTGAGAAACGTCACGCATTTGGGTCATGATCCTGCTCCGGCTCTTGACATAAGTGATGTATAAACAACTGTATTTTGTAATAATTTGGACAGATGTTTATGCTCTTTATTTTCGCAAATATATTGGCACATGGTCTCAATGCATTGCATTGTATTGTCGAAGTTTTAGCTATTCAAAGAAGTATTTCAAATTCTGAATCCGGTTTATATGTGATCAATAACAGAACATAGTTTTTTAAGTTGAAAATGTGGAATTGTTTGGATATGTAGCACTTTCTTTTCATTTTCTCGTTTTTACAGTTTATCTGCATTGGTCAATCGCCGCTATTAGTTTTGAGGACTCGCCAGAAGTGTGTACCGCATGAAAAATGTTTGATTTTTAGATAATTAATTTTATTTGTGAACATTTCAATGGAGAGTTTATCGTTCTGTAACGCAAACCGTTGACAGTGATAATGGCAGTCATTAATACTACTCCCGTGATTTGACCCGCAATGGATTTTTTTGCAGTCGTTTTTCCTTACTACTCCCGTGATTTGACCCGCAATGGATTTTTTTGCAGTTGTTTTTCCTTTGCTCTTTCGAGCCATGCCACAGAGAACAGCAGGACATATTTGACATGTAGACGAGTCCAGGGCCAGAAGTAGGATTAATGGCCTCCTGCCTGCCTGCAAGGTCCTTTGCCGGTAATTGCAAGCAGAATCGGCGTCTGTGATCTCAGCAGCGGTATGCGCCTTGCCAAAACAGCCCACCCTTTGACAGATTGCCTCCCCTTCAGAAATAACTTAAGCACATTTGTTCTCTGAAATTAGGTATCAACGTGCCTCCCACGCAGAAAAACGGGAGTGACGGCTCACTTCACCGACTGCGGAGTCACTTGGAGTCGCATGTGCTTCTATTTGCCACGGCACCTTATTTAAATGAACCCTCTTCAATAAATCTACTTCAGGGGTCAGGGACCTATGACTCGGGAGCCAGATGTTGCTCTTTTCATTGCACGTATGACTCGGAGATAGAACCTTACTCACGCAAATTTCCAATTTTATGAAGTGCGAAGTCAAGTCTAGTGTGCACAAAGACGACGTAACGCTTATAGAATGGACAGTTTGGTCCATTATATAAAGAGCATACTCCCCACTGCAATTTATAATCAAAGTGTCAAACCAACAGACCCCTTTTGGGCTGTATGTGGCTACGAATTTGTTTATATGGAAGCTAAATTAACAATTTAGATTCACTGTTGAGACATTTTTTTGTGAAAACCTTCAAAACATGTGGGCCTGCAAGTCCTTCTCTGCCAACTTAGAAAATCCAAAATACAACTGAATACAGTTAAAACAGCATCTCCGCCAGTGCCCTAATAAAAGACAATTGTTTGATTGTACTAATCCATGCTTCTGCATTGTGCTTCCGCACTGTCACAAGAGAGTTCCTGACATATATAGTGCATCATGCAAGATGACAATACTGGTTGGTTCTGCCCCACCGCGAGTTTTATAATTGGAGTGATAACGGTACTGTATGACTCCTTGATTTTTTTTTCACTCATTGATTCAGGAGACCGCCTTCCTTTGTTTTTTCAGCCCCTGGGCTTGGCTGGGATAAATCTCCTGTGATTGTCCCGCGCTTCCATTCTACCGCTTGATAGTTTAGCGTCCCGCCTGAGGACGGAGGGATTCATTCTTACACACCCAGGGCCTGTGCTGTGGCTTAGCTGCACCCTTGTGACTGTCCAAACACACTTGACTCCCCGTAGCCTCATCAAAAAAGTCTATCTGTGTGACCGCTCCACCCCATTAGAAATGTTTCTCCTGCAGGGGTGCTAAAGATTTTTTTTTTTTTTTTTTGGTTAAAAACTGTTTGGAAGGGGTGAAAAGAAAGCAGAAATGTGCACATTAAGTTGGTCGGAGATTGTTTTTGAAGCAAGGTCAAGTCATATTTATTTGTAAAGCCCTTAATAAACCCCCAAAAAAACCCTTACAGGATGACGAGGCTGCAATGGAAGTTGTAAAGGCATCAACCTACAAAAACAGGCAACATCAACATTAAATATACTGTAGTTAATAACAGAATGCAAACAGACTAAAAGACACCTTTCTGTTTAAAAAAAAATTACGATGCAGGAGGTTGTGTATGATGGCCTGCACCAGGTCCAGATGCCGGTACAATGGCTCAGAATGCATTCACCGTGCAACATCCAGGCTTGTCCTTCTCCCTAAAAAACAAAAACAAAAGTATGAAGTTAACATATCTTATAAGCTGTAGCATATATACTGAAGAAAATAGGTATTTGAACACCCTGCTATTTAGCCATTTCTCCCACTTAGAAATCATAGAGGGGTATGAAATTTTCATCGTAAGTGCATGTCCACTGTGGAGAGAGATAAGCTAAAAAGAAAAATCTAATAATCACAATGCATGATTTTTTAATGATTATTTTGTGTGATAAAGCTGCAAATAGGTATTTGAACACCTGAGAAAATGAATGTTTATATTTGGTACAGTAGCCTTTGCTTGCTATTACAGAGGTCAAATGTTTCCTGTAGTCTTTCACCAGGTTTGCACACACTATAGGAGTGATCTTGGCCCATTCCTCCACACAGATCTTCTCCCGATCAGTCAGGTTTTTGGGCTGTCCTGAGAAACACGGAGTTGGAGCTCCCTCCAAAGATTTTTGATTGGGTTCAGGCCTGGAGACTGGCTGGGCAATGCTAGAACCTTGATATGCTTCTTACGGAGCCACGCCTTGGTTTTCCTGGCTGTGTGCTTCGGGTAGTTGTCATGTTGGAAGACCCGGCCACGACCCATCTTTAATGCTCTGACTGAGGTAGGGAGGTTGTTCCCCAAAATCTCACAATACATGGCCCCCAGTCATCCTCTCTTTAAAGCAGTGCACTCTTCCTGTCGCAGGTGCAGAAAAACACCCAAAAAGCAGCCCCATGCATCACAGTAGGGATGGTGTTCTTCGGATTGTATTCCTCATTCTTCTTCCTCCAAACACGCTTAGTGGAATTATGATCAAAATATTCTATTTTGGTCTAATCTGACCGCAAAACTTCCACCCATGACTCCGCTGTATCATCCAAATTGTCAAATGCAAACTTAAGACGGGCCTTGATATGTGCTGGTTTAAGCAGGGGAACCTTTCGTGCAATGTATGATTTAAAATCATGACGTCTTAGTGCATTACCTACAGTAACCTAGGAAACGGTGGTCTCAGCTCTTTTCAAGTCATTGACCAACTCCTGTCGTGTAGTTCCTAGCTGATTCCTCACCTTTCTTAGAATCTTTAAGACCCCACGACGTGATATATTGCATGGGGTTCTACTCCAATTGAGATTGATCATCATGTTCAGCTTCTTCCATTTTCTAATGATTGCTCCAACAGAGGACTTTTTTTCCCCAAGCTGCTTGGCAATTGCTCCGTAGCACCTTCTAGCCTTGTGGAGGTGTTCGATTTTGTCTCTGGAGTCTTTGGACAGCTCTTTGGTCTTCGTCATGTTACAAGTCAGGGTCTTACTGATTGTATGGGGTGGACAGGTGTCTTTATGCAGCTCACGACCTCAAACAGGTGCATCTAATACGGGATGATACATGGAGTACAGGTGGATTTCTAATGGTTGGACTAACAGGTCTTTCAGGGTCAGAATTCTAGATTATACACAGGTGTTCAAATACTTATTTGCAGCTGTATCACACAAATAAATTGTGAAAATATCCCACATTGTGATTTATGGATTTTCCTTTTTAGTTTATCTCTCTCACAGTGGACATGCACCTACGATAAAAATTCCAAATTTCTTCTTGGCTGTTGTTAGTTGACTAGCATTGCCCGAGCAGAAACATAGGGCGCCATCAAATCAGAAAGATTGCATGGACATGTCCATGCAAACTTTTGTAAGTCAGCAACAGAACCTTAAAATCCCATTTAAGCTGTCGATGTGAGATTGAATAGCAAACATGTATGTATGTATATATATATATATATATATATATATATATATATACATGTATATGAATGCTTGCTCTCTCAGCTATCACTGCTCAAGTTTTCTGCAGATACTCTTGCAAAAATGCATATTCCACCCTTGGAGAGTAAAATCTAGATTTTCTTTAAACCAAGAGGAGTTTAACAATGCCTTCAATGTGGCTCGTCAGAGCATGAATTTGATTGCGCCTCTGCCAAACTGATACAAAGATAAACAGTCTTATGCTGAAGTTTGGGCCTTTTTCTGGATTTATTATTTTGTGACCTGAAAAGCTCTTCTGAAGTTTGTTCATGACATCTTTTAGCATTGTAGGCCAAAGTAATCTCCAGAAAGCTGTTTGCACCACGTATGCGCCGTACCATCCTGAAATTTAGATTTTTTGCCAGCATGCTGGACTATTGGTGACCTCAGATGTTCCTACCTTTTTAAGCTGAGAGCTACTTTTCTTTTTTTACTTATCAGCAGAAAGAGCACCCAGTTTATAACATGTTGTAACTATGTTCTTACTGTGTCATTACTGGGTTATTTATTGCAGTTTTAGACACGTTACTGAAAAAAGTAATAAGTTACAATTACTAGTTACTTCATTTAAAAAGTAATTGCAGTGTTAACTCCCAGATAACTGACTCCTAACAGTAGTGATGTAGTTTCAACGTATTGCACACTCTCAATGAAGTTGACACCCCTAAAACTGCTACATAATAAAAGAATTAGAAAAAAACGTGTACACCGACTTGAAACCATTATATTTCTTACATTGTGCAATCTTAAGAGCTTGCAAAATCTAGGTGTTAGGGGCCGGTCACACAGACATTTGCGGCTGAATCACGGCCAAAAATTTCTGCCTTTGAGGCGGACGCCATTGGACGCACTAAGATCGCCATTCAGACGAGATACAGCGGTGCTTAACACGCAGTCGAAAATTCGTGCGCAGGTGGCAGCGCGAAATAATTTGGCACTGCTCAAATTTTCAGAGCGCGGGCACACAGCCTTTCACGAGCGTACTGAGGCTGAACCACGGCCAGAAATTCCTGGCCGTGAAGCAGATGCTATTGAGCGCTGTTGGACGTTTAGAGACCGCCATATAGACGAGATAGAGCAGTGCTTTACTCGCGGTCGGAAATTTTCACGTGGTTGGCCGCGTTCAAAACTTTTGAGCTGCTCAAAAGTTTGAGCACGTGTTAAACCGCGTGCCGCACACGCGGTCAACACGAGGAAATGACGCGCAAACGACGTGCTCTGGCCAGGGCGTGCTTACACATGGGTAGGACGGGAAATTTCAGCGGGTAATCGTGGGTGGAGCATGGTAATAGCATGTTTTGCGCCTGTATCGCGGTGTTATTATGTGAAATTAGCGTGTTACGCGTGTGACAGTCAAACGTCTTTCTCCGCGTATAAACAGCGCGAATGCCGAGCATCAGTTGTGCTCGTGACGTCAAGGGGGTGAACATGGATCCCCGTCAGCGTAGTTTCTCTTCATTTCGAATAAATCTTTCGGTGCATTCGCAATGGTCGCAACAAGGCTTTAAAACCAGGACCTTAACTTGGCCTTTTGGCCGAGAGTAAGAATCCCGGCTCCTAAGATTTGTAGCGTATTATGAAATGATCCATAATAGATAGTGATTAAAGAAGATAGACCAACAACACTTAACATTCTATATAAAACGCTTATTAAAACTATAATGCGAGCTAATTATAACAATTGGGAGATCCTTGTCTATATAACGCGTTTATTTAAACAATAAAGTGCGATCGTATTCTACAAAATGCGTTTGTCAACGCGGATGAAAAAGTCACCAACGTCAATGCACGCTTCCAACAGAAGCGATCGCAGCAGAATGCGCGTTCACGCGAGGGGGTGGGGGGGTGGATGTGTTGCGTAGGTGTCGGATTTGGGCACAACACCGGCTCGGGAGCTTTTATACCCGTGGTCCACACGAGAAAATGACGCAGAAATGACGCGATGAGGAAGCGGAACAGTCGCCGGCGTCTTTTTTCCGGCCATACCACAGATGAACGGCGGGTTGGCCAAATTTGCGCATTTTCCATCCCGGGCAACCACGGGCAAAAAAAAAACGCAAAATTTTAGCCGTGATTCAGCCGCAAATGTCTGTGTGACCGGCCCCTTATATTTGATCCTAATCTGTCGTTTCAGTCACACGTGAAAAATATTGCTAGAATAGCTTTCTACCACCTCCGTAATATTGCCAAGATTCGTTCGATGCTGTCTCAATGAGATGCAGAGGTTTTAATTCATGCGTTTATTACTTCTCGGCTTGATTACTGTAATGTATTGCTTTCTGGTTTCTCGATGTCTAGCATAAAAAGTTTGCAGCTGGTTCAGAATGCGGCAGCGAGACTCTTGACTAAGACAAAAAAGTTTGTGCATATTACTCCTGTATTGGCCAACTTGCACTGGTTCCCAGTCCACTTAAGATGCGACTATAAGGTTGTCTTATTATCATACAAATGTTTGCATGGAGTTGCACCCTCTTATCTCTCGGATTTGATTGCATGGAACCTCCACTCGGAAAATGCCGGTCTACTTGTGACTCCGAGATCCAAGAAGTCTGCAGGCTCGAGAACGTTCTCCATCCGGGCCTTAATGCTGTGGAATGCTCTGCCTCCGGAGATAAGATCTGCAACCTCAATGGAAGTTTTTAAATCTAGACTAAAGACACACTTCTATTCAAAACCGTATGATTGATGCCCACCTCATGGTTTGTATTGTCCTGTCTTACACCAGGCAGAAGAAGAAGGACGATTTGAGATGAGTCAGCGGACCAGCGTCTGACCTGAAGCATGCAACGCTTGCATTGACCATCTGGCAGAGATGGGAAGTTGCGTTATTGCCGTCATGGACTTTCTGGACTAGTTGACAGGCTGGGGGCGTCATTGCTGTCCTGCACTTTCTGGATCAATTTTCAACATGTTACTTAGTGTTCTTTGTTATTGATGTTTACTATTGTTTGTGTACTGTAACTCAATGCTTAATTTATTCCACCCTGGTCATCCTGGGAGGGTGATAACCACTTGTGAGGCACTTTCTCAAGGTTTCATTTTTCCTCACGATGAGGTTTTGAGTTTTTCCTTGCCCGCATGTTGGTTTAAGATCAGGTAATGGTGTAGTTGTAATCCTGTGCAGTCCTTTGAGAGATTTTTGTGATTAAGGGCTATATCAATAAATGTGACTTGACTTGACTTGAAAATAACATCTGAAACGCTCCGTATTAATTTCGTCTTTTGTCTTCAACCCACTCATATTATTCCTTTTCCAGTTCTGGGTAATGTTCAAGAGGTTTTCTTTTTTGTTCCAGGCATGGTGTACAGGCGCTCCCCTACTTACGACCGAGAGACGTTCCAGCATATCGTTCGTAAGTTGAGTATGTTCACAAGTTGCTTCAGTGCTATGTTTCGTATGGAATGTGTCATTATTACCGATATGCATCACCTGTGCCCGCCACTTTGGCGCCAACTGCCTCGGACTCTGAATGGCTCTCTGTCCCTATTCAAACCCACTCCTATCTGTCCCCTTTTGTTTGTCCGTCTGCGAACCTCAGTTAACACTAGGCAAGCCTTTTTCAATCTTGACTCCCACCTGTTTATTTCTCCCGTGTGTCCCCCGGCTTCGACCCGTTTTTGATCCTGACCACGTCTACTCTCCCGTCCCGGCTTTCGAACTCTTTTGTCCTCGACCACCTGTACTTTCCTCTTCAGGCTTACGACTCGTTTCCAACCCTGACAACGTTTTTGCTCTCCCGTCCCGGCTACTGACCCGTTTTCTGTACCCGACACCGCCATCGCTCGCCACAGAAGTCCCACTTCCGCGTTCAGAGCGACCTGCTTCCCGCGCCCAGCGATCACCAGATCGTGGGTGCAACCCTTTCCCTTTCTCCCAAAAAACCGAGATAAAGGCAACCCAAGTGGGTCCTGTCTTCGTTCTGGTCTTGACAGAATGTATGTAGGTTTATATAAGTATGTTTAAGGCTTGTATAAGTTACCTGCACTGTTTTTTGCTCGATAAAAGATAAATAAAGTGTAGTTTAATTTACTTTTGGAAGATGGGCTTCAAAAAATAGGCTACTTCTTCCTCCGTGGTAGAAAGTGGCCGAAAAAATGTATCCAACCATATTCTCAACCGCATCAAGCTTCTTTATTCCACTTTAATTTTAAATGATACGGCCCGCTTATTCTTTACACTTTATACCAACCATATTGAATGGAATTACGAGATATTAAACAATAAAAATGTCAAAGTTCTTAGCGCGCTGGAGATAAAGTACAGTATGTTTACACACGAGCTGGGACTGTGACAGGAAGAGAAAGCCGGTGGATGCTAGGTGAGCTCTCACAGCGCCGCACGCCGGAAGCGGCGGAAAGAAGCACTACAGTACTGTCCTGTACTTGGAAAAAGGTGCACAATGCAAAATCTAACTTACAGCAATGTTTTTAACATCCCGAAAAAAATTACCGTATGTATCACTGTTTGTAACTCGAATGTTCGTAGGTAGGGGGCATCTGTACTGCGAAAATTTACAAATTAAAAGGCCAAAATTTAAAAAAATTTTAGCTCAAATTTGCCCCATTGTTTCTGTATAAGCCATGCTTTCCTCCCATGCGCTGCCTATTATTCGCAACTGGTGGCACACAACCAAATATGCGCGTATAAACTGACCACCCGATTTCAGTATTCTATAGTGAGAATAATAGCTCCGATGTGAGTATATACGGTAGGAAGAATATTAGATCATCAGAAGGGATACATTAAACATTCTCATACTCTGTGCTTGAGACAGTGCCACAGTGACTGTATTCAGTTGTATTTTGTAGGTAGCTATAAACCGGCCCACCCTTTGTAGGTGTTGTATTCAGTGTATTTCTTAAGCGAAGGAAAATTTGTTAATGTACAGAATAACAAAATGGTGGAGAAAAGCACTAGTTATAACGACAGTTGAGTCACAAAGTTTTATCAATAATGTGTTACAGTACACGTTACAAAGAAAAGTAATTTTATACCCTTATATCACGTAACGTCTAACACTGATCTTTTTGAAGTAGGGTGAAATAGATTCAGTCAACCACTAACATTTTACTAGAAATTTACAATGACCTAGTACTGGTGAGCTACTTTTAGAACAGGTCCTTGGGCACCTCATCCGTCCTCAGGGGGCAAACAAGTGCCCGCAGGCAACATGCTGGAGACCCCATGCTTTACTTTGTAAAGGGGGATAGGTTTTTCTCCTGCTTGTGCTCAAATCAAAATTCGCAAGGCTTAGATGATTAAAAGCGAAAGACAGTATTGATCCCAGTACATGAGTATCGATCTGATCCAAGTGCTTGCTCAGTATCGATAATATCGATATTTGTATTAATCTGCCCACCCTTACCTCCTAACAGACATCACCTAGCATAAAGCATTGCCATTATTTCCTTATCTTTTGGGGCGCCCTGTCAGTTCAGGGGTCCTCAGTAAGCACCTATTTTACCCACCCTGATGCGGGATCTCCGTTTTCGCGCCCTCCAAGTATTAATTTGCTCAGCGCCACCCCGTTTAATTGGTCTTAATCTGAAGTGAGCGGCTTTGATCTGCCTGACAGTTTGACTGCATTAGCGTGAGCGCGGGAGCTAATCCTCGCCGTAACTTGTTCTTGCGGCTCAGCCAGAGGCCTGTCCAAGCATAATATGTCAGCTGAGAGGATAAGCCGTCATCAAACAAGCACGTTTAAGCTCCTGAACACGAGGGTTGAAGGGCTGCCGTCACGCTGCGTCGACATAACAACAACCGCCGAAACGATACAATGCTGTCGGGCCTGCTGCGCTGCCAACAAATTTTGAGTGAAACGGTTTTGATTTTGCAAGATTTTAATTTTGACCTGCAGTACATGATTACATTAATTACTGTAGATTCGAGACTACAACTAAATAAACTGCAACTTGTTCTTTTTTTTTTTTTTGCGAGGTTGATGGTCGCAGCACGTCCCCGCTGGTTTGCCTCAGCCTAAGCCAAGCAGCTGGCTTATAACCGGTGCTGTCATGATTAGTGAAGTGATGCACCTGTGGCCGCTCCTTTGGCGTTAACTGCCTCGGTCTCTGATTGGCTCCATGTCCCTATTTAAACCCACTCCTTTCTGTCACCTGTTATCAGTCCGTCTGCGAACTTCAGTTTACTCCAGGCAAGCTTTGACGGACTGACAAAGGAAGAGTGAGAGCACTGAGCTTAAATATAACACTGACTCACTCCTATTTTGGCTCCCGTCTGTTTCCCGGCTTCGACCACGTTTTTGCTCTCCTGTCCCGGCTACTGACCTGTTTTTTCCGCTCCTGACACCGCCATCGCTCACCACGGAAGTGCCACATCCGCGCTCAGAGCGACCTGCTCCCAGCGACCAGTGATCACTGTGTGCAATCCTTTCCCTTATTCCCAAGAAAACTGAGAGAAATGTAGGCAAGTGGGTCCTGTCTCTGTCTGATCCTGACAGGTGCGGACCAAAGGAATCAGACTTTTTAATTAAATGGTAAATTGTCTGCATTTATTTATAGAGCTTTTCAAGTCACTGAAGACCTCCCAAAGTGTTTTACAGTGTGATTCAGGCTTACCTATGCACACACATACTCACACACACAGATATCGGTGTAAGCTGTGAGAGGCGCCTACCTGCTTATCGGGGGCCTTAGAGGTTCAGTGTCTTGCCCAAGGACACTTCGATACAGAAGAGACGGGAATCGAACCTTCGGCCCTTGGTCCCAAAATGAGTGCTCTATTAACACAGACGTTGCAATTTCTGCCAAGATATCTGAATGTCAAAGTAAAGAAAATCATTGAAGTAAAGTAAACTGCGCAAGTAATTAGGACTCCTGTCGGTAGCCAAATGTCTCGTCATCGAATTCATGGCATGCAGGAATGGATGAATGGGATTCCCACTGGACCTATGAAGTAATATTGCTGTCTTGGCAGAATCAGCAGGGAAATGTTTAAGAAATGGTACACATTATGCCGCGATTAAGACGCCCCTTTGTGGACTGTGTCCACAATCTCAATCAGCTAGTGCAGCAGTCATTATTGAATTGGCAGTAACACATGTGCACGAGTGTGCCAAAAATGCTATAAGAATTCACTGAATCTTTCTAACAAGTAGTGTTGGCTGTTTGAACACTTAAGCGTAGCAGTGTGGCGCAACAAGGGTTGCTGACAAGTTAAAATGTTATATTTAATGTTGTTTAATCCGTATTTGACTGTTAGGGGATGTGTATTAGTATTTTCAAGGATATTGAGTTTTGTAAAGCAGTAAAAGTAAGTGAAGTACCAGGATATTACCACTAGATGGCATAGTCTCACAGGTCAAAGAAGGGTGCAGACGTGGTCAGGATCAAAACGGGTCGTAGCCGGAGACAGACGAGAGCAAAAACGGGACAGGTGGCAGTCAGGGTCGAACAAGGCTTGCCTAGTACACTGAGGTTCGCAGACGGACTGACAACGAGGATTGACAGGACTGGGTTCAAATACTGACAGGGAGCCAATCAGAACCCGCAGCAGTTGGCGCCAAATGAGTGGGCACAGGTGATTCACATCGGTATATCATGAAAGAAAAGAAAATCACCTTATGTTTTGTACTTACTATTATCGTCCAAAGCAACAACTAAAGGATTTCCAATGAGTGTTTGAAAATTGGCGTCTGAGCTGCCATCCAAATTCTACGCTTTACAACTGTGACAATTTTCACGAAAATGGATTCAGCTGTTTCGGAGCTTAAAAGTCAAATACGCCCATGCACGCAAATAGGAATTTATGAATATGTTTAGATAAGATTACATTTCCCAGTACATTTGTTTTTTTTATTCATTTAAAACATGAAGATACAAAACTTGTTTACTATACCATGATACTTGATGAGTGGCATTTCAATACATTTTCATAGCTGCAGCTAAGCCCCAGGTATTCTTGCAAAAGTTCAGCTGCCTGACAACCCGGGCATTAACACCATTAAGAGCCCTCCATCATTTGCAGGGAAAAGCATTTGAAAAACGACAAGCTCCCGGCACTGCAGTGATATTAATTAGACACACAGGCCAGCGGAAAGAACACATGTTACTCAGACAGAAATTGTCTTGTTTCCTCTCACAAGGTGCTTTTGTTAGTGTGTCAGCCATTCAATTGTGACAACTGGGTGAGAGTTGTTTGTGCAACTATCTCTCTGAACGTTCACATGTTTGCAGGGTTGGGGTGTTGACTTTAAAAACGTAATCCGGTACAGTTACTAATTACCCGTTCAATCAATAATAAATCCAAATACCATAATATTGCAGTAATTTAACTTGATTACTTTTGAATTACTCTAATACCAAATATCCAAATCAAAAACAAAATAAACTAAATATAAATAAGATTACTAAATTTTGTTTCAGATAAATTATCAATGTAACCTTGAAAAATAAAGAAATCCAAGATGATGTAGTTGATTGTAGTCCAACAAAAAAGTGCTCACATTTTATTCATGTATTTTAGTGTATTGAGCGAAAATAAAATCTTCTCTTTCACATTTTCATGTGTTTATTACTTCTCAGTGTCATGATTACTGATGTGACTCAGCAGCTCATTTGGCGCCACCCGCCGCGGGTTGTGATTGGCTCCCTGTCACTATTTGAACTCAGTCCTATCAATCCCCTGTTGTCAGTCTGTCTTCTCCATGTATGCAAGGCAAGCCTTTTTCGACCCTGTCCCGTTTGTGTCCGGCTACAACCCTTTTTGATGCTGGTCACGACTGCTCTCCAGTCCTGGCTTACGACCCCTTTTTGTTCCGGACTACGTCTACTCTCCTGTTCTGGCTTACGGTTCGTTTCTGTCGCCGATCACGTCTTGCTCTCCTAGTCCCGGCTACGGACCAGTTTTCCGCCCCTTACACCGCCATCGCTTGCTACGGGAGATCCACTTCCGTGTTCGGATCACAATGCGAGTACGAGAGCAACTTGCTTCCCGCACCCAGCGAAAACCGGATCGAGGGCACAGCCCTTCCTCTCTCTTTCAATAAAACTTGTGGTAAACATCACGCAAGTGGGTCCTGTTTCCGTTCTGGTCCCGACACTCAGCTTGATTACTGTAATGTATTGCCCTCCGGTATCAAAGGTTTGCAGCTGGTTGAAAATGTGACAGCGATTAAGAAAGTTTGACCATAACCCTCCTAGTTTAGCTAACTTGCACTGGCTCCCGGTCCGCTTAAGATGTGACTTTAATGTTCTATTACTAACATACTTACTAATCTCTCTAAATTGATTTCCCCCTATGTTCCTGCACTAAGCCCTTACTCGAAAAATGCTGACCTACTTGAGACTCCAAAAACCAAGAACAAATCTATAGGCTCCAGAGCGTTCTCCATCCAGTGACCGAACATAAGATCTGCAACCTTAGTGGAAGCTTTTAAATCTAGACTTAAGACTCATTTCTATTCTATAGCTTGTGATTGATGCCCACCTCATACTTTTCTTTTCCCATCCCTTCCGGCTGCCTGGTTGGTTGCTAAATGAGGGAGAAGTATGAATCAGGAGTCAGTGGACCGGCACCTGGACCTAAAGGATGTCATCATCTGCATTGACCATCCAGCTAAGATGGACAATGTTAGATGCTTTAAGCGTCATTGCTGTCAGACTTTTGGGACAGTTTTTACTATATTTTTGTCCCTCTTTTTTCAAATTGTTGTTCACTTTGTTTTATGCATTGTTACCCAAAGCAAAATCTATTACAGCCTGAAAGGAGAATTACCACTTGTGAGGACCCTTCTTAAGTGTTCTTGTTTTCCTCATGTCGAGGTTTTTACTTTATCCTTGCCCACATTGTCAGGACCAGAACGGAGACAGGACCCACTTGCGTTGCGTTTCTTGGAAGAAAGAGAAAGGGTTGTACCCACGATCCGGTGATTGCTGGATGCGGGAGGCAGGTCGCTCTGATACTCGGATTGTGCTCCAAACGCAGAAGTGGATCTTCCGTGGCGAGCGATGGCAGTGTCAGGGATGGAAAAATGTGTCAGTAGCCGGGACAGGAAAGCAAAAATCTGTTCGGGGTCGGAAGCGAGTCGTAAACCAAAATAGGAGAGAAGACTTGGTCGGGGACAAAAAGAGGTCGAAAGCCGGTACGGGAAAGTAGACGTGGTCAGAATCAAAATCTTGTCAAAGCCAGGGTACAGACGGGAGCCAAAAATGGGACAGGTGGGGGTCAGGGTAGAAAAAGGCTTGCCTAGTGTTAACTGAGGTTCGCAGACGGACTGACAAAAGGGGACAGGCAGGACTGTGTACAAGTACTGATCGGAGCAAATCAGAACCCGCGACAGTTGGCGCCAAAGGAGCGGGCACAGCTGTGTCACATCAGTAATCATGACACACATGTTGATTTAAGATTAGGGGATGGTGTAATTGTGGCATGTGTCAAGTCAAGTCAGGTGATTTTTATTTGTTTAGCCCTTAATCACAAAGAGTCTCAAAGGGCTTCATAGGTTATTACACAAACTATTTTTTCCAGACTATTATTACACCATCCCCTGATCTGGAACCAACATGAGGGCAAGGAAAAACTCAAAAACCTCAACATGAGGAAAATGAAGAAACCTTGAGAAAGGACTGCACATGTGGCATCCCCCTTTCAGGATGACCAGACAGCAAAGGATGTTGCAATCACAAATAACACAAAGATATTGTCCACGAAAAGTATAGGTTATTCATATGCTATAGAGTAGAAGTGTGTTTTAAGCTTAGATTTAAACATTTCCACTGAGGTTGCAGATTGGATCTCAGGGGGAAGAGCATTCCACAGCACCGGTGCCTGGATGGAGAACGCTCTCGATCAAGCGGAACACTTTTTGGCTCTTGGGATCACCAGAAGACCGGCGCTCTCAGAACGAAGGCTTCGGACCGGAACATAGGGGGAAATCAGATCTGAAAGATATGAGGGAGCAAGTCCACGTATGATTTTGTATAATACCAAGAGAACCTTGAAATCACATCTAAGGCTAACAGGGAGCCAAAGCAGGTTAGCCAAAATCGGCGTGATGTGACCGGACTTTTTTGTCCTAGTTAATAGCCTCGCTGCGGTATTTTTTACCAGCTGAAGACTCTTGATTCTGGACTTCGGGAGACCGGAGAGTTGTGCATTAGAGTAATCGAGACTGGAGGTAACAAACGCGTGAATTATAATCTCCGCATCCGACTGAGACAGCATAGGATGAATTTTAGCAATGTTGCGAAGATAGAAGAAAGCGGTTCTAGTAATTTTCTTCACATGTGTTTGAAATGACAGATCGGGGTCAAATATGGCACCTAAATTATTAACTGAGTCACTCTGTGTGATGTGACATTTGTCAATGTTCACAGCAGTTTTTGAGAATAAGTCACGGCATTTAGATGGACAAATAACTAACATTTCGGTCTTTTCAGAGTGAAGACGCAAGATATTGAGTGACATCCACTCTTTTATCTCAGTGAGGCAGGCCTCCAAATTTCCACAATTTAGTGTGGTAGATTCCTCCAACGGAAGATATAGTTGAGTGTCATCTGCGTAGCAGTGGAAACTGATATTATACTTGCGAATAACATCACCTAATGGAAGCATGTAAATGCTGAAAAGAAGGGGGCCAAGCACTGAACCCTGCGGAACACCACAGGGCTCACATGTCATTTCGCCATATTTAACACAGTGCGTCCTGTCTTAGAGGTAGGATCTGAACCATGAGAGGACGGTTCCTGAGAGACCAATCCATTTTTCCAACCGTTCTACTAAGATATTATGGTCCACTGTGTCAAAAGCAGCACTAAAGTCCAGCAGCAGCAAAAGTGATGAAGCGCCAGAGTCCATTGCCAGTAGGAGATCATTGGTTGCCTTAATCAGAGCTGTCTCAGTAGAGTGCTTAGCCCTGAATCCTGATTTCATTCATTCAAAAAGATTGTTCTCGGATATTAAATCATTCAGCTGCTGTGCCACTACTTTTTCAAGTATTTTAGAAAGATACGGTAGGTTTGACACAGGTCTATAATTACATAAGCTTTCTGGATCAAGGTTGGGTCGTTTCAGTGTAGGTTTAATAAAAGCGTACTTAAAAGCCGCTGGAACTACACCTGAGGAGAGTGATATGTTTATAATATTTAGAACTGAAGGTCCAAGTACCCCAAAAAGACCTTTAATAAGCGATCCTTGAAGCGGGTCGAACAGGCAAGTCGTTGGTTTGGCCGTATTCACCACCTGTTTAAGATTATCGAGTGACAGTTCATTAAAACGGAAACAAACTCCGCGGAAAGCCACAATGTCGTGCATCTATAGATTTCAGCCCTTTAGTATGTGTTGTATTAATACTGTCTTTAGCAATTTCTTCCGGTATGCATTGAATTTTCTTATTAAAGAAGACCATTAAGTCATGGGCTGAATGGGTGGAACTATCCGGGATAATCTGTTGCCTTGTAAGCGATGTTACAGTGTCGAAAAGGATTTTGGGGTTGACGCAATCACCTTCGAAAGGTAGGCTGATTTTGCAGAGGCAATGGCCGCTTTATACTTTAACAAGCTGTCACACCAGGTTTGATGGAAAACTTCAAGCTTGGTAGCGTGCCATTTTCTTTCAGATTTCCTGCATTCTTGTTTAAGGGATCTAGTTTCATCAGTAAACCAAGGCGTGCGTCTTTTAGGTCGTGATTTAAGCCGTATGGGCCCTACTGAATCAGGACACTAGTCAGGGTAGCATTAAATTTATTCATGAGTGAGTCGATAGAGCCTTTGTATGAAGGAAAGGACGCAACTGCTCCTGAAAGAAGATCGGAGAGCTCAGAAACTGTGCCAGTGCTTATATTGCGTCCGCTAAATCCTTCAGCGTTTTTAGCACTACATTTAGCTAGCACCTCGAATGTAACTAAATAATGATCAGAGATAACGGTAGTACACGGTGACACCGTCATCTTTGAGGTTGAAAGGACCAAATCTAGCGTGTTTCCATCTTTATGAGTTGGCAAATCAACCAGTTGATTAAAACCAAATGTATCAATTAGAGACCGAAACGCAACAGTAAGTGAACTGAGTGGGGAGTTCATATGAATGTTAAAGTCCCCCATAATTATAATTTTGTCTGCATAGGTTACTTGTTCAGACAAAAGTTCAGCGAATTCGTCTAAGAAAGCTGTGTATGGCCCTGGTGCGCGATAAATAGTTACTACATAAATTGACAATACAGAGGACCGCATAACAAGAGCCTCGAACGCCTTGTAATTATTAGAGGTACGAGGTGTAAATTTGAGCGTTTTTTCAGAAATTAGCGCGTCACCGCCACCCTTCTTCAAAGGGCGTGCTACATGGCTGCTCACGTAGTCTTGAGGAGAAGACCTTAGAGACATTTTGTGATTAGGGGATGAACAAATAAATGTGACTTGACTTTGCATGGCAGAAAGGATATGCTTTCTTTGAGTTCACATTAAGAGTACATCGAGAACCCAAAATTGTTATAAACACACAGTTTTCAATTTCTAAATTTCCAACTCACTCTCGGACTTCTTGTTATCTATATTTTTCTCTTTAGTGTCCGTACGTGATATTATAATAGACACAATTTATCAATGAGTGCATTATGTATATCTAAATGTAAGACACACGTTAATGAGTGCATGAAGTGAATGGATGATTGAAAGGATGCTGTAAAAGATGGCACATGCTCCGGGGCATTAAATTCCATTCATAATTTCTTATTAAGTTCTTTATTTTGTTCACATTTGTTTTTCTTTTGTTAGTTGCACTTTAAATACATGGCACTTTTCTGTTATTTTTGCGACGTTTTCGGTCTTATAGTCATGTTTTGTAGTTAGGCACCTTGGGTAGCTTTGTGGCTGGAGGAAGGGAGGGTCCTGAGAGTGAGTGTGTGTGTGTGGACTGAATGAGACGGCAAAGATGGAAATGGTGAATGTAAACAACGCTATTGAGAACGAGTAAAAGAATAAAAAGAAACTAACGCACACAAACATCAAAATTGGCCCCTGTAGTGTGCAACATAAAATGTTTTGGATAAAATTTGAATTGTAATTGCAGTCTTTAGAGCTTGCAAACGAAAAGTCAGTTAAGATACTTGATATCCATTTTGTCTTTGGGGTTCAATGTATGTTAAGATTTCCTCCTCCATTTCTGGGTACTGTCCAAGACGTTTTCCTTTTTCTCCAGGCATGGTGTACTGCAATTATAATCTTAAAAATACAAAAAAAAATCTGCATATGTTTACTGTAAATTCAGTTTTCCGCATTGATTTCACTTTGTTTGTTGTTCCTTTATAAGCCACGCCTCCTTCCACATGTGCTGCCATTTGGGGACACAAAACCAAATATGAGCATATAATATGACCCCCCTAATTTGAGTATTTTATGAACATTTTATTAATTAGATGTGAGTATATAAGGGAACGGTAATGCGTTTATATTTAAATATCTATCTCTGGATCTAAGGGATATATGTGACACAAGTCTGAGGTCTGATGGGTTCAAATCCAGCTACCAGCCTTCCTAAGCGGGGTTTGCATATTCTCCCTGTACCTGCACGGGTTTCTTCCAGGCGCTCTGAATTCCTTCCACATTCTTAAAACATGCATGGCAGATTAATTGGTGACTCCAAAATTGTCCCTAGGTACGAGTGTGCATATGAATGGTCGTCTGTGTACCCTGTGACTGGCTGGCAAGCGGTTGTGAGGCAAAGCAGTTTAGGTAATGAATGGATAAATGTTACACAGGGTGTTTTTAATTTGCTGTTAGAAGTCCTTGAGCTTCATCAATACTTGCCAGACTATAGAATAAGGGATTTTTTACACAACCTTTAGAGTTTTTACTCTGTCAATGCCATGCCCTCCTAGTATGCAAGTCATTGTCAACCATTTTGACTGCACATTTTGTAAATGTGCCTGGAGTATAATATTCAATGAAACTTGTAAAACTCATCTGAAGTCCACAAATTGTTGAACATTTTTCAAATTTTAACCCTCGTAATGGCAAAATTGAAATAATAAAATTGGTTTTGATTTAGAAGTTGTGCTCAAGGTTACCATCATCCTCACTGTAATCATCACCATTTTTCTATAATAAGAATTACCATCTTGACTTAAGCAGAAAGCATGAGCTCAATCTTCCCCTAGTGTAAATTGGGATTTATTTTCAATGTTTTCGCTAAGGCAGCAGCCTGAAAGAGGATCCAAGAAGGTTCCTGTTAATTAAAAGTGCAAATGCCCCCGAGGATGTACATCACTTAAGGCTTCCAGCCGGATTCCAGCTTCCACTTGCGCGAAGTGGCAACTGATGATGGTAGTGTATATGCTGTGTGTAATCCCTTCTTTTTCGCAGTGGCTGCATTCCGAGAAGGACTCGCAATAGTCAAAATCTACAAAGTAGAAATTGTGAAAAGGTATGGAAGCTATTTCATGATAACAACTTTTTCTTACGTCAGATAACATTTGCGGATGTTGTAGAGTAACACAAATGCGGGGTAAAATTTATAGCATTATTGCAAACCACAGAGTATTATGACACCATCACCTGATCTAGCAAGTAATACACAGATATTGTCAACAGAAAATATAGGTTTTTCATATGCTATAGAATGGAAGTGTGCTTTAAGCTTAGATTGAAACATTTCCACTGAGGTTGGAGATCGAATCTCAGGGGACAGAGCATACCACAGCACCGGGGCCCGAATGGAGAACGCTATTGACCCTGCGGATTTCTTCTTGGCTCTTGGGATCACTAATAGACCGGCGTTTTCAATGCGAAGGCTCCAGACCGGAAAATAGGGGGAAATTAAATCTGAAAGATATGAGGGAGCAAGTTCATGAATGATTTTGTATTCTACCAACAAAACCTTAAAATCACATTTTAAGCTATCAGGGAGCCAATGCAGGTTGGCTAAAATGGGGGTAATGTGATCAAACTTTCCTGTCTTAGTTAAAAGCCTCGCTGCAGCATTCTGTACCACCTGAAGGCTCTTGACTTTGGACTTCGGGAGACCGGAGAGAAGTGGATTACAGTCATCGAGACGGGAGGTAACAAACGCAGAAATTATAATCTCCGCATCCGACTGAAACAGCATAGGGCGAATTTTAGCAATGTTGCGAAGATGGAAAAAAGCTGTTCTAGTAATATTCTTAAAGTGTGTTTGAAAGGACGGATCGGGATCAAATATGACACCTAAATTTTTGACTGAGTCACTCTGGGATAATCTGTGGTCTGTGCAGCCCTTTGAGACTTTTTGTGATTAAGGGCTACACAAATAAACATGACTTAACATTCCAAATCATCTTCAAAATTGCCTTCGCCAGGCTCTTTTATGTATGTAAAAACTTTAGACTGCGAGGTTATGGATGCACAGCGGACACAAGGAAATCTAGGCGGGGCGACTATTTAGCCAATAAGAATGCAGAACACAATGCGTTACAAAAATCTGCAAATTAGCGAAGCAGAGTAAATAAAACCACGATACAGCGAGGGATTTTTGTATATCCTAGGCTTGGTGCCAGCACTCAGAGTTACTTATGCAGATAAATGCAAAGCCATTCATTATCACCTTCTATTCATAAATAGCCGATAAGTCATACGAGAAGATTAGACCTTGGGAATGTGACTTAAATACTCGACTGTGAGGGGTGTAGCATGAGTGATGCCACCACCGCTTTTGCTCATTATCTCTTATTCTACATGTCATGTGCCTGCTCAGCTGTCATCTCCATCAAGAGTCACATCGGAAGCGTTTTATCCAATTTCCCCCCCTCCTTAGAGATAGTTGGTGGAGAGGAGGCCACAAAGGTGTAGAGACTGATGAGCGCGGATGATATATGTTGTGCCCGTGTCCCGACTCTCCTCTGGCCCGTTGTCATTAATCAGCGCCATTAGGCTGCACTCTCGCCTTGCACTCCCTTTGTCTCATATCCATAAAGCGCAAACTTGCACCTGCTTCTTGCTGGGATACAAGCGGGCTTCATGTCTTAAATAAATACATGAATTCCTCAGTTATTGCGGTAAATGGGGACCAGAACCCCCCGCAAAAAGTGAAAAACGGTAAATTCATAAAAGCCCCCAAAGGTTTAATTTACCTTGAGATGAGACCATTGCAGACTGAAAGTATAACAACAATAGATCTACAAATAAAAACGCATAACACAGAATTGCAGTTGATGTCATCAAGCGGATTAGGATCAGGACCCAAATGCGTGACGTTTCTCACACCAGTCTTTTATTTTACCGGAAATAGGAAGTCATGCACGTTAGGCAGCAGTCTGGCGTGGAATGATAGGAAGCCAGAGTCGGACGAGATCAATACCATTTGCCCGAGCAGATATCGGACTGATGGGGTCGATACCGGACAGGATGATATCAAAACAGGATATTGAAATTAAACAGGACAAACAAGACAGAAATGAAACTGGAAACCGATATTAAAGAGGACAAAATAAACGGGAACAATACTGAACAGGAAATACCAACAGGAAACAGGACCAAGTCAAAACCCAGAGGTTCGTTGACTGACTGAAGAAGAAAGAGTGAGAGCACTGAGCTTAATCTGACAGAAAGCCAATCCGTCAATGGGCCGCAGCTGGCGTCACACGGGCTGGGCCAATTGGGCGCCATGGCAACCGTGGCAGTTGAGTGAACAATCTTTATTTTCACAATATGAAAGTACAACTAAATTGGAGCGCTTCTCCTTTCAGTGAAATAGAGTGATTAGAGTAGACTATAAAGTTTCACATGAAAATTATCTTTTTCAGACAATTCTGAAAGATGAATTACAAATTTGATGCTGTCAGGACCAGAACGGAGACAGGACCCACTTGCGTTACATTTCTCACAAGTTTTATTAAAGGACAGAGCAAGGGCTGGGCCCACGATCCGGAGTTCGCTAGGCGCGGGAAGCAGGACACTCAGAACGCGGAAGTGGCACTTCCGTGGCGAGCGATAGCGGTGTCGGGAATGGAAAAACAGGTCAGTAGCCGGCACAGGAGAGCAAAAACGTGGTCAGGGTCGTAAGCGAGTCATAAGCCAGGAAAGGAGAGTAGACGTGATCAGGATCAAAAACGGGTCGAACCCAGGGGAGAGACAGGAGCAAAAAACAGGTTGGAGTCAGGGTCCAAAAAAAGGCTTGCCTAGTGTAAACCGAGGTTCGCAGAAAGACTGACAAAAGGGGACAGAGGGGAATGGGTTTAAATAGGGACAGGGAGACAATCAGAGTCCGAGGCAGTTGGCGCCAAAACAGCGAGCACAGCTGATTCACACCAGTAATCATGACATATGCTCCGGACTGGCTCAAGGGAAGTTTTGTCTTATAGCTTCTCTAATGCATGTAGCAAACACAATGTAGTATTAGAACACTGGAGTGCTGGTTGCTATGTAGATATTGCATTAAAAACAGACATCCCTAGCCAAAATAGTTTTCTACCATGTTAATAATGTTCGGGTGTAAAATGTAATCGCCATTGGAAAAAACAGTGCTTCTTTCTAAAATAAGAATATTTCTGAACGACTTTAAACATTTGAATAGTACAGACATGTTAAGTTTCAGAAATGGGAAATCGGGAGATTTCTTTTTTTCGACGCGATTATTATTATTATTATTTGAAAAGACAATACATTTCGTTTTTCAATCTACTTTATTGTTATTTTATGTTTGCATGTGATTATTACGATGTTTAATTATTCCAAATTTTCTGGTGTTCTTTAACAAAGTCATATGTAGCACTCTTATTCGTCTGCTGCTTTCGAAGGAATTAGATCACGTGGAGTTTGAGATTATGATTGCCGAGTCTCGATCAAAGCTTTTTCCGGTGCAGAACGGCGAAAAAGACGATGATAAAGACTATGGATAATTTGGCTACATTTTAATCGGCAAAACTTTGTTCACATAAAAATTTCGGCGAACAAAAAAACAAAAAAAACAAGACATTTTTAGAAATCAGTAGATGTTGCTCTCAGATCGGTAGGCGGGAGAATCGTAGCCAAAGCGGTAGTCTCCCGACCAAATCGGCAGACTTGTGTGATAGTAGTGTATGGGCTTTTTTTGCTCAGTTTTTTTCATTCTTGAGGACCCCTACTTGGAGGCATTTGGAGGCTTTTTAGCCAATAATATCGGTCGTTGGGATTCTGTTTGATCTTAAAAAAAAACGTTTTAATTTCAAGCTGTTATCATCCATGTAGTTGCTAATCACTAGGCACACACCACACACACATGCACAAATCCTCATCATCCGTGTCATCTAAGGCAAGAAGTGATGATACGATAATATGTGAAGCGATTCACATGGTTTCATTCCGCGAGGCTTTGAGTGTTTGACTTGCATAAGTAGAGGAAAATGATATTAGATGGGCATATTGATTTAATTTTGTGTGGGTGCACTGTTAATTATGCTCTCGTAAAAGTGTCACGGCTTTATTGCCCCGTTTCGAAACGGGCTCGAGAGCGGAGGCTACGGTGCTTTACAGCCGCTGTCATTGCCTGGCTGCAGCGAGGTTATCAAGACTATATTGTGGGTCGTCATTTTTTACGTTAGTGGGTCTTCATAAAAGAAAAAAAAAACAGCAGTTGAATATAGACGTTGAGGCAATAGAGTTGAAACGAGTATCAATAACCAAAACAGAAGAATATCCACGACTTTTTACGATGTCTTGCTGTGCGGTGGGCTGTGCGAACAAGCAAGGTTCTAAGGCCCAATTTGGCATTTTATCATATTAATTTTGATAAGGACAGGAGACGGCGATGTTTATCAATCAGAAAAACTGGCAGCTCTCAAAATACTCCAGGATTTGCAGCGAGTATTTTTACAAGGTATGTTTTATGTATTTTTACATTCAGTATGTCACGACTAGAACAGAATCAGGACCCAAATGCGTAGCGTTAACCACAAGTTTATTGATAGAAAGAAGAAGGGCAGCGCCCGCCAACCCGTGCTTGCTGGACGCGGGGAGCAAGCCGCTCACACAACCGGATCGTGATCCGAATACGGAAGTCAGTCTTTCGGAGTGGGAGATAGCGGTGTCAAGGATGAAAAAAACAGGTCGATAGCCAAGACAGGAGAGCAAAAATGTGGTTGGGATCAAAAATGGGTCGTAAGCCGGGACGGGAGAGCAAACGTGGTCGTGTCAGAAACGGGTCGTAAGCCGGAGACTAACGGGGAGATCAGAAACGGACGGGTGGAGAAAACGGGTGCAAAAAGCGGGACCGACGGTGGTCAGTGTCAAAGTGCTTGCCTTGTAGAAACAGAGGTTCGATGACGGACTGACAACAGGTGAGTGAATGGACTGGGCTTAAAAAGGACAGGGAACCAATCAGGTATCCCGCAGCGGCTGGCGCCAAACGAGAGGGCAGAGGTTATCCCAATCAGTCATCATGACAAAGGAGGTATAGGAAACATCAAAGACACTCAATGTAGCTACCAATAAGTTAGCTAGTGCTACTATAGCAAAAAAAAAAAAAAAAAAACCAACTCAAATCTATGCTAGGGGCAGCACGGCGGCGCAGTGGTTAGCGCTTGTGCGGCACAGTTAAATGTCTCGGGAACCTGTCGTGGGTTCAAATCCAGCTCCAGACTTCCTGTGCGGAGTTTGTATGTTCTCCCCGTGCTTGCGTGGGTTTCCTCCGGGCACTCCGGTTTCCTCCCACATTCCAAAAAACATGCATTTCAGGTGAATTGGCCGGTCCAAATTGTCCCTAGGTGTGAATGAGCGAATGAGCTGTCTGTCCCTGTGTGCCCTGCGACTGGCTGGCAACCAGTTCAGGGTGTCCCCTGCCCACTGCCCGGAGATGGCTGGGATGGGCTCCAGCCCCCCCCGCGACCCTAATGAGGATAAGCGGTACGGCTAATGAGATGAGATGAGATGAAATCTATGCTAAAGAAGGATAAACACATTGGCCTATTTAGAATGATGCTAATTATAAACAATTTGACCAGCTTTCGGTTACAGTCGATTTGAGATTTACATCATGAGCAATTAATTTGTGTAAAAACAATTTTCAAGCTTAGAATGTTAATCTTAAATGCTACTAGGAAAAACATTTCCAAATCTGAAAAGTCTCTATACATTCTGAAATATGATTTTGTCAGGACCAGCACGGAAACAGGACCCAATTGTGTTACGTTTCTCAGAAGCTTTATTAGACGAAAGAGAAAGGGCTGCGCCCACGATCCGGTGTTCGCTGGACGCGGGAAGCAAGTCGATCTTGTACTCGGATGGTGCTCCGAACGCAGAAGTGGAACTTCCGTAGCGTGCAATGGCGTGTCGGGGACGGATTAAAAACGGGTCGGTAGCCTGGACAGGGAGAGCAAGGCGTGGTCGGGGTCGGAAGCGAGTCGTAAGCCAGAATAGGAGAGAAGACGTAGTCGGCGATAAAAAGAGGTCGAAAGCCGAGACGGGAGAGCAGACGTGGTCAGGATCAAAAAACAGGTCAAAGCCGGCCGGGGACAGACGGGAGCAAAAACGGGCAGGTGCGAGTCAGGGTCGAAAAAAGGCCTGCCCAGTGTTCACTGAGGTTCACAGACGGACTGACAAAAGGGGACAGACAGGACTGGGTTCAAATACTGACCGGGAGCCAATCAGAACTGGCGGTTCAGTAATCATGACAAAAAGTCTCATTATACATTCGGAAATGTGATTTTCAATGTGTGGCAACACTTCTCTTTCCATTTCCACTAGTCAGATCAGAATTTAATGACTTGTAGCACAACATTGAATGTCCATGACGACAATGACAATGGTGACATGCATACAATACGATTTTATAAACAGTATATTGCTATTTGGGGGCTTTGCAAGGCATTTAAAAAAAAACGTTGTATTTCTGCTTATTAAATTAATTCGTACTGTAAGCCATAATCCACAGCCTCTGGGGATCTGCTTTTGTGACCTAAGATATGTAATGAAAAAAGAGGGCTCCAAGGAGGGCCTTTAAAAAGGGTCAGCTTTCTTACCTGAGGATTTTCTCACTTTCCTCCACGTATGTCTTTTTTCACTATTTTGAGTGTTTATTAAAGTTTTAATGATAATGCCTGCCGCGTCTCAGTCCACCATGGAGCGCCCAATCGGTTTGTAATTGGGACAGGTGTGTCTGATCACACCACACCTGCCACAAATTATCCTAATCCTTCAGCACCCAGTGTCGAGTGCTGAAGGCATTTTCCACAATTTTTCCAGAGGTATATTTCTGAGGTTGTTTTTTTTTTTGTTTACTGCTTTTGGATTGTGTATGAATTCACCATTTGTTTGTTTATTGATGATTTTGTTATTAACTACTATTTTTGAGCACCTTGTCGTGTTTACTACTTCCTACGTTTGTCACGGTTGCCATGGCGCCCAATTGGCCTCGCCCGCGTGGCGCCAGCTGTGGATCATTGACAGATTGGGTTTCCGTCTATTTAAGCTCAGTACTCTCATTTTTTTTCTTTGCGAGTCCGTCAACGAACCTCTGCCCCGCAAGACGTGGGTTTTGACTCGATCCTGTGTATTCCCTGTCCGGTATTGTTACCGTTTATTTTTGTCCTGTTTAATATCAGCTTCCAGTTTCGTTCCCGACTATTATTGTCCTGTTGATTATTCTCTCTAGTTTTCATTCCCGTCTAATTTTTCCTGTTTATTTTCGATATCCTGTTTCATTATCAATCCTGTCTGTCCGGTATCGACCCCATCTGTTGGTATTGGTATCGATCTCGTCGGCCTCTGGCTTCCTATCATTTCACGCCAGACTGCTGCTTAACGTGCATGACTTCCCATTTCCCGTAAAATAAAAGGCTTGTGTGAGAACGTCACGCGTTTGGGTCCTGATCCTGTTCTGGTTCATGTCAACGTTTGGGTTCACTGCCGAATCACATTAAACTTATTAACAGTAGACTATTGTTTTCTTGATGCTTCTCTAACTTTATACAACATTTAAGTTTTCAGGATTATTTTTGGTGTGACACTAATGAGTCACTAATTTAATTAAAAAATTGCACATTTTTTTGCGAATTATGTCACTATTCATGCATGCACGTTTTGTGATTGTAAGGATACAAAGTAGTTGGTGTGGCCATGCTCCAGCTGAATTTCGATCTTTACAAATGGATTGGCATTATTGGGCCCAATTGATCTAAAGAGCACAAGCGTCACAATTGTGGATGAGGGCACCCTTTGCCTATCGCTCTTGCTTGTAAGCGTGGAAGTGTAAGGCAGGTCTGTGCTGCGATCTTGCGTCTTCTTTGTCCTGGCAACACAAAGCCATGCATAATGTGCAATCTGATAAGTGTTAGCCCGCGCCGCCACCTCTGCCAGTCGTCCCATACATCAGCGGCAAGCTCATCTAGGGCGGGCGGCAAGGGATGTTTGTGCCTGAAGTTGATGAATTAAATCGCGATGGTGGGGAACTCCTTGGGCCTGGCTGTGGGTTTGTCCTCCCCCAATCCTCTGACCCTGACAGCACATGACGCTGATTGGCTGCATCCCGAGCGGACATCAAGATTAAGTATTGCTGTCTGGACGCTGAGCGGCACGCTGCATCTCAGGAGTGAGAAGAAGAAAAAATAGGAACTGGACAATTGCTTCAGCAGTTAATTCTTTATTGGCGATAGAGCCAATGTGGACAGCCGAAGATAACCCTCAGTAACTTGCCCCGAAGATCAGAAAAAATGCCTCGTGAGTGAATTCAATCCATATTTCAAATTGAGGAATGAAGCCTTGCATATATTGGGTAGCAATTACGATACAGCCTCTCTTGCTGTGCCTACCGCAGCAGAATGTCGAACACATTTAACTGTGTGCCTTGAGATATGAGCTATTGCGGATTTGACACATAAACACATAAAAGTCACTTTGCTTATACTAAATGCATTGATGTGAAGCTAGTGTGGAAGTCAAACCTCACGAAAATAAAGATGTGCGCTCTCCAAAACGGATTTGCGTGAAATCACCTCAGATACGATGTTCCAACCTGTTCCAAAGGCATTCCCCTGAGCCCTCTTTTGCCAGTGATGTAAAACAGTTCACAACAACAGAACACAATAATAATTAAAATAACAAACTGGCATCCTATGTAATGTCCTTTGCAGGTGTTAAATTAAAACAAGAAGAAACCTATTATCAAATTGGTCAAAGGATGAAAAACACCTTGTGTAAACATTCACAGGCTGAGCATTTTAACAAGGCGTGGAATTAATTAGATTAAAGATGGGCTCTGTCAGTGAAAAACATTTTTAATACAGATAATTTGATATAGAGGAGGTGTGGCAGAGTCAACTGATTGGAATGAATGAAAACAAAAAACAGCTACAATCCAAAGGCTGGACTGTTCCAATGTTGAACAAGAAGTGATGAGTGCAACGCTCTGATAGCTTCTGCTGTTGGCACAATCATTATATCTTGGGTTCTCAATGATGATCAGGTGTAGGTAAAAGGCAGGAATGTAGATCCTACAGTGTAGCTGCCTGCTGCCGCTCTCCGCATGAAGGTCGTGTGCTAGATCCTGACAACCAGGCTGGTATCAACACCAATAGAGATCCCTTGTAATGATACGCTGTCATCCTTATTTGGATGATATCACACCTGCCTTAATTCGACTCAGGAAAAACCTTGTGTTTGTATTTTTTTCCCCCACAATATGTTTGATTGACAATGAAAGCCCCTTGAAATTATATTTCTGAAAAGATTGGAACTAAGTTCATTGCTGCTATGCAACGTTTCATACAAAAACGTTTGAAGGTTTGATCAAATGTATCAAATGAATTGTCCAGTTTCTGTTAGTTTGTCCATGATTAATCCCTTTCTTTTGTTGGTCAGTCTCCTACATGGCTTTTTGTCACCCCTTTACCTTGAAGTCACCTCTTCACTGTAGATGTTGACACCGTAATGTTGCGGATACTAGTTAAGCTAGCACATAGTTGATGACCTGTTAAGCATCTACTTCTTTTCATTTCTCTTTCTACTCTGGCGCTGAGTTGAGTATACATGTTGTAGGAGATCTTCAGTTTCTTGGCCATCTCTTTCTAATTTAGGGGTTTTTAAGGGTTATTGATCTATCTTCGTTATTCATTATCCATTATCCGTTATCGGTCAGTTCATAATACGCTACAAAGCCTAGGAGCCGGGACACTTACTCTCAGCCAAAAGGCCAAGCTAAGGTCCTAGCCCTAAAGCCTTGCTGCGATCATTGCGAATGCACCGTTCCCGGAGGTACTGCAATACCGGGCCGATGCGTGGAGTGGACAGAGCAAGCTCATATTCCATCTCCGAAATGCAAAAATCAAAGATAGTGACTTCATAGAAAGTACACAAAAGGCCAAGCTAAGGCCAAGCTAAGGACCTAGCATCAAAGCCTTGACGCCTGGATGCCACTCCGCGCTCAGCCACTAGGCCGAACATAAAGTACACAGTTCAAAAACCAGAACCTCATTGCACCGATCCCGGTGGTACTTCGAAGAAACATAGACCACATTAAAATTCTGTTTATTACTGGCCCTTCTGAAAGTTAAATCCCACCCACACAGTTTTAACCACAATTTATAGTCAGGGTGCAGGTCCCGTGTTGGCTGAATATCGCTAAATAACTATTCATATGAAAGGTCGTTGAAAAATTTAGGTTCACTGTTGAGACACTTTAAGATAAAAACTCACAACATAAACTTTGACTCAAAACAAAGATTTTACCCAGAAGCTTTAGCAAAGCACGTAGAGAAATTGTATTGGCTGAGTGGTAGATATGAGGGGAATAATACATAGGACTGGATGTGCAAATTCTTTCTTCCTTGCCCAGCGGCGTCTGCACTAAGGATATATACTATGGTATACTCGTTTGCAGTATTTTGTGACATTTTTACCAATTAACTTTGCTTGCACATTGTTTTGAAACCATTATTTAGGAAAAAAATGGCAGACAAAATGAGCCCCAACACTCTTAGGTAATAGATTTCATGAAACCACCAAACGTCACACAGTTTTTTTGGGAGAACAGGTTTGATGGTTTTGTTGAATTTTGTCTTAAAAAACATGGTCTCTCTCTCTCTCTCTCAAAATTAAATCAAAACATTTTTTTTATGGCTCTTTGGTTGCAAAAGGTTCCCGACCCCTGCTCCAGATACCTGACTGGCTTAAAGGAGGTTTAGTTTTATGGCTCTTCTAACCAGCTAAACTGTTTTTAGCTGTGCTCACATCATTGAACAAGGATTTGCTAATTATCCCTTAGGCTTCTAATTCAATTAGAAAACACAATGTAGTACTATTTTCGAACACTGTAGTGCAAGTTGATGGAAATGGCTGTGTATGCACCCTAGATATTCCTTTTGAAAGAAGAAATTTGCATCTCAAATAGTCATTTACCTTAAAACACTGTGCGAAGTGTATTTAAGATTAGTTTTTTGTTATCTTCATTGAAAAAAGAAAATCAGTGCTTTTCCTTTAAACTAAGGAGATTTCTAAGCGACCACAAACTTTTGAAAGGTGTTATATTTAGTTACTTTCCCTCTCAAATCACTGTTCTTCCAGTTGAGATGATCAGACAGCAGCGCACTTGTTCACATATTTAGGGCTACAGCAATTCCCGGTGGAGACGGCAAATCTACTCAAAGTGGGTTGACGCTAAAGTGCCCGGCATTATTTACACTAGCACTACCTCAGCACATTTTCCAGAGCTGCCTTTGCATGTTTGTCGCCACCTTGATGTGACTGTCAAGCTGTGATGGATGAACGTGATCATGCATTGGGTAAGAAACCTCGTCCGGCAGCTACAGTATCGGACTCCCTTACGCTAGCGATCGGATCTCCCGTTTTACATCTTCTTTCCTAATAGTGCCTGGAGTATGTTAATGCCGCCCCTTGAGAAATCCTTTCGGAACGAGTTTCCTACACATGTGTATGTAGCGCTAGACTGACAGTGACATATTAGTTTGGGTGTCTCTTGCAATCGGCATAACTTCAAATTTGCCACCTTGTTAGCTTTTGATTTATGTGATACCTTCTCCCCCTAACCTCCATCCGCTGAAGTAATTGGCCCGGGCCCGCTGTAGGAAATAATCAGTCGGTGTGCAGAAACAAATGCAGCTCTGATGCTAATGAGGCAGCACGGCTGACAGTTATTAATGATTGTTATGATAAAGTGATAAATTGAGTTGCTGTGTGAAAAAAGACTTGACATCTGTAGATGCGTTTGAAAAATAATGAAGTTGTGCACTGCCAGGGAAACAATCATTTGGCGTCAAGGCCAATTGGAATTACGAACAATTGATGAATTAATCAGCATGAGGGCTGCAGATGTTCCCTGCTCCTAAGGAAGAATCGACCTAGCCCAAAAGAGAAGGCGACCCATGTACTTGGGAATCTATTAATGGAGCTGCCGAGTGTGTGTGTGTGTGTGTGTGTGTGTGTTTGTTGGTATATGACGTTTAGGCTTTAAAACAATGAATGAATGAATTGATTTTTGTAAAAATTTACACCGTTGCACTTTAGACCTCCACAAGTGTCTAAAGCTAGGTTTGTGTGAAAGCTTCTCAATGAATACCAACAAAATTGCTAAATGTGGTGTCTCTGTTCCTCGTCACGGCAGGGCCAGCCTTCCACCTCATCTAGCACAGGTGGGAAGGATCACATTCAACCCAGCTGTAGCCGCCTTCAATAAAGACTGCACCCTTCAAAATCAGCTGAACACAAGAAACTGGTGCGCAAACGTTGATCATTTGTCGTAAGTCAAAGCAATCCATATTTGATCCGTCGGAATTATATCCTTGATTTTATCTCCTAATTTTGAGTGAATGTTCTCCTAACACCTTGCCTATCCTCTTGCTCCTAGACTCCCTCCTTGCGGGAGACCAGTGTCTACAGCCCCACACTCCCCTCACATTCATCACCCCCTTTGTCAGAAATTAAAAAACTTCCCTTGGACTTTGGTTTCCGCATCCACCTTACACCTGGAATCATTATTTATGTCTGAGTCTGGAGGCGTACAGGTCTTGCTCATTTTAAGTAGCAGTACTTTTCAGCTCAGATCACTAACAGCCCCAACTACATTCTGGTTGTATAGTAATATGTCACTGGATATATTATTATATGTAGAGTTGTCCAATTTTCCGTTTTTTCATTTAATCATCCAAAAACTGTTATGATTACTGGTGCGAGGCACTTGAGTCGGCTCCTTTGGCGCCAACTGCCTCGGACGCTGAATGGTTGCTCATCTCCTTTTAAACCCCCGTCTTCCTGTCACCCGTTGTCAGTCCGACTGCGAACCTCAGCCCATGCTAGGCAGGCCCTTTCGACCCTGACTCTATCCTGTCCTGATTCCTGTTAGATTCCCGGCACCGACCCCTTTCTGAACTCGATTACATTTCTGCTCCACCACCCCATCGGCCTGTTCTTCCCCCGCTCTCGACACTGCCTTCGCTCGCCACGGAAGTGCCACTTCTGCGTTCCGAGCGACCTGCTACCCGTGACCGACGATCACCGGATTGTTGGTGCAGGCCCATTCCTCCTCCAAATAAAGCTGTAAAAAACGAACGCAAGTGGGTCCTGTCTCCGTTTCTGGTCTCTGACAAAAACACACAATAATAATAAATAGGCACATAAAATCTGTAACACACCCCGTTTGACGGTAACTGTAACGGCATTGCAATGTCGAAAAAAAAAAGTTTACATTACCCCGTTACCGGAAAAAAATTAATCCCGTCACGTAACGATTCTATTAATTCCCAACACTGGTGATCGTTTCCTTGTGATTTCACAAATTTGTTCTGGGACACGTATGCTCGACCGTAACATTGCTTAAGATTGGTCAGTTTAGCCACAAACCGTAGCTTGCCGAAATTAATGAGTAATGAGCTTGATGAAATAATTCCATATGGTATTACTAGATGTTTGGCTAATATCTCCTGAACAGCACCATTTGCCTGATCTGCTAATGCAACCAAATGTAAACAGGAAAAACGACTGACATATCACAGTGGTCTGCACACAGTTGCGATTTTTTCTCTTCAACCCGACACCCTCCTGTCAAAACTCGGCATCTTTGTTTACCCACTAAAGGAATAGAAAATCCTCACAGCCGCTCCCTGTCGCCCGCTCCAACAAAGACTTAGTCTGAACTCCTTACCCTTACCCGACTTCACTGGGCCCCCCATTCAGCCGATTCATCTTAACCGACCGGCGACTGCTCGGACCGCCAATTGTCCCAGACCCATCACGACAAATTAATGCAAAGGGTGGCGGTTCTGCGCACTTGTCACTGGTGATCACGTTGTGGCGGACATCGAGGGTCTTTGTCAGCTATTATTTCAATATGAGAGCATTTGGCCCCGTGCGGTTACCAGACATTCGTCTCAGGGGGGACAAATCTAAAACCTGGGTGGGCGCAACTCCTATAACCCCCCCCCCAGCAATGAAGCACATTAAACATAACCAACAGCTTGCCAAGCAACACCTTAAAACAGGCTTCGTTATTTAAAACATTAGACAGATGACTCCCTTCCAGACACTTTTTTCGTTTTGTGAGTGGTCAATAAGAATTTTTCCAAGGAATTTGTGTGGTTAACTTTACATTTGTTAAGGATTTAAAAAGAGCCCCGCGACTGGCTGGCAACCAGTACATGGTGCCCCCTGCCCAATGCCTGACTATGGCTGGGATGGGCTCCAGAACAACCCCTAATGAGGATTGATTTTTATCTTTTGCTTTTTAGATTTGGAAATACTTTAATGTTTCCAGTTCTCACGTCCAGAACAAGGGTAGACCCAATCGCACAACGTTTACCACAAGTTTTATTGAAAGACAGAGGAAGGGCTGCGCCCACGATCCGGTGTTTGCTGGCCGCAGGACGCAAGTCGCTCTTGTATTCGAATTGTGATCGGAACACGGAAGTTGATCTTCCGTAGCAAGCAATGGTGGTGTCAGGGAGGGAAAAACTGGTCGGTTGCCGGGACTAGGAGAGCAAGGCGTGGTGTGGGTCGGAACTGAGTCGTAAGCCAGAACGGGAGAGTAGACATAGTTGGGATTAAAAATGGGTCGTAGCCGGAGACAAACGAGAGCAAAAATGGAACAGGTGGGAGTCAGGGTCGAAAAAGGCTTGGCTTGTCTAAACAGAGGTTCGCAGACGGACTGACAACAGGGAATTGACAGGACTGGGTGTAAATAGGGCTAGGGAGCCAATCAGAGTCCGCAGCGGTTCGCGCCAAATGAGCGGGCACAGGTGATTCACATTGGTAATCATGACACCAGTATTTGTCAGGTATGTGTTACACGTGTTTTGAAACCGTAGTTTCTTTTAGTATTTCGTAATTTGGTGTTCCACTGAAAAGTCAATATTTTTAATTGACATCTTGTTGAGGTTTTTTCAGAATTGCTCGACTTTAAAGTTGCTTAATTTAAAAATTTTTAAATGAATTCATTCATTCATTCAAAAGTTTTCATTCAATTATTGGGGAGTGAAAAAACAAATGCTATTATAATTCAGATTCAGATTCAGATCTACTTTATTGTCATTCTAGTACACGTGTATACAGAACGAAATGTCGATACATCTGACCCGCACAGTTTCCTTGAATGTACAGATATAAGTAAAAGTTGTATTGTATTATGGCTACGTATAGTATTTTACCATAGTGCCGATAGTGCAAGAGGAGTAGCTAACCAGATGTGCAAAATGGGCAGTCAGGTTAACAAGTCAGGTAAACAGTAACATTAACACTGTAACAATAACGCTGTAAGTACAATAGTGCAGAGAGTGGTAAGCTATAAAGAACTGCCAGTAGTGCAAAAAGTCAGATTAGCAGCCTTTTAGATTTAGGTTAACTATATGTTAGATTGACCATTTAACAGTCTAATGGCCAGGGGGACTAGACTACTGCGGAACCTGGTGGTCCTGCACCGCACACTGCAGTACCTCTTCCCAGAGGCTAGCAGAGTGAACAGTCCATGATGGGGGTGAGAGGGGTCCCCGATAATGTTCTTAGCATGGGATAGGCAGCGCTTCTGGCCAATGTCCTGAATGGAGGGAAGTGTAGTCCCAATTATTTTCTCTGCTGTCCTCGTTACCCTCCTCACACTACCCCAGTCGGTAGCGCTGCAGCCTCCACACCACACAGAGATACAGCTGGTCAGGATACTCTCTATGGTGCCCCTGTAGAATGCGATGAGGGATGGTAATTTTAATAATTTAGTAGAATATAAGATTTTGGTTTTAATTAATAATTCATTTTGTGGATAATATTACATTATTATTTGTAATACATTGAATAAAAGGAACCCCGAAAAGATCCCTCCTGTCAGGACCAGAATGAAAACAGGACTCAATTGTGTTACGTCTTCTCACAAGTTTTATTGAAGGAAAGAGAAAGGGCTGCGCCCACGATCGGGTGTTTGCTGGCCGTGGGAAGCAAGTCGCTCTTGTACCCGGATGGTGGTCCGAGCGTGGAAGTGGATCTTACGTAGTGAGCGATGGCGGTGTCAGGGACGGAAAAAACGGTTCGGTAGCCGGGACCGGGAGAGCAAGGCGTGGTAGGGGTCGGAAGCAAGTCGTAAGCCAGAACGGGAGAGTAGAAGTAGTCGGGGACAAAAGCGGGTCATAAGCCGGGACGGGAGAGCAGACGTGGTCAGGATCAAAACAGGCTGAAGCTTGAGACAATTGGGAGCAAAAAAAACGGGACAGGTGGGAGTCAGAATCGAAAAAGGCTTGCCTGGTGTTAACCGATGTTTACAGACGGACTGACAAAAGGGGACGGACAGGACTGGGTTCAAATACTGACAGGGAGCCAACTACTTGTCCTCAGTCCTCACAAATAAAATGTGAAAATTTGAATTCGCTTCGGGCTCCTTTCCCTCAAATCAAGTTAATTTTAATGCCCAATAAGGTACAAATTAATTTGACATGGTTCTAAATTAGAGGTTGGCTAAGTTTTTTGATCACAGGCAAGATTAGATTGAAAATATTTAAAGAGGGCCAGGAGAAAAAAATATAGTGCATTTTTCTTTGTCTGTATCAGCCTAGATCAAAATCAGATACCTCAGCAATACAAAAGATAATATTAGCCTATCACATTTTTCCTACATTGATGCTGGTATTTCAAAAAAACGCACAGCTATCGCCAGAAAGAGAGCGGATGGCTAGCTGCATGCTAATGAAATGAAATGATCTGCATTTATATAGCACTTTTCAAGTCAATGACTTCCCAAAGCGCTTTACATTGTGCTTCACATTTCCCAATAGCGGCCGTGATCTGTGCAGCCATGTAAGGCGCTAACCTGCTTTTTGGGGGTATTGGGGGGTTCAGTGTCTTACCCAAGGACACTTCGACACGTAACACGGAGAAGCCGGGATTCGAACTGGGATCCCTTAATCCTAAAACGATCGCTCTACCTCCTGAGCTACTGCTGCTAGCATCAGGTATCCCTGAATTAAGCAAGGTTTTTGTGATGGTTATTTACAACTAACTCTAATGTAGCGGTTATCAATGAGTTGTTGCTCCAGGTCATCCGTTTCATGACTAATGGATCACGTCTAGCCTGTTACGTAGCCTAGCCATAGAAGTAAGCCGGACCTGCAGCCTTGCAGTTTTCTTATCCGCCACCACAATTCACGGAGCACCAGCTGGTGATCACCATTTCTTTGCTACTTACTTTACTCAGAGTCTGATTTAATTGATGAATTTATTTTTAATGTAACAATCCACTAAAATGCTAGATCTCCTAGAGCAGTGCCATACCGCTTGACTTTGACTGACAGCATACACCAGCACATCACAGTCGCGCACAAAGACAGTCACCCCCTCTGTTCTGCCCGCTTGATAGTATTTGCTGTCTGCAGTCTGCTGTAGAACACAATGCACAATACATTGATATTAATGACAGTAAAGACAATTCAGTTCAAAATCCACAAAGCAGTGAACCAACATTACCCAAAGCGCAAAGGAGCATGTCAGTCCCTCTTTTCCCTAAGATATGGCAGCTTTACCCCATTGTCCAGTCCCCCTCACTTTTCTTCTCCCCAGGTGTTTCCAGTTTTACAATCAAACACCTCGACTATAAAAACCCTGAGCTCTTCATTTTGCTAAACCATTTTGATTCTTGACCTTCACTCACCAAAACAACATGCTTCGCCTCCCTGGACTTCCTTCTTTGATGTCCCCCACGTTCCAGTTTTGCCTACTCCCATACCTGCCACACCAATCTACTCCTCCGGTTGCCCTTTGTCCCATGATCGTCCACCTACGCCATCTTCCTTATAGGTAGTCCCAAAACCCCCCCTCGAAGATTTTACGTCACCCCAAGTCCTCCTCCCTGGTCTCCTTCACAAACCTCCCTTGGTGTAGCTCATCAGTAAGTATCAAGAGGATTATTTCAGGATGGAAATGACCATTTGATGGCAAGGGTGGCTATGATCAGACTTTTGTTCACACATCAGGGAAACCCCAACTTTTTTTAGTGTTGCTTCCTGAATCCAGTAAGTAAGTGTGTAGGCGGTCCCATATGCGAAGCAGTGTGTGAGAGAAGCAAATATCTGGAGATGTACAGACGGAGCTATTTTGTTTCTAAAAAAATATGTCAACATCAGGGAAGAGAGGGATGACGTTTTATACATGTCTCCTGGAACGCCATCGCCCACGGTGACCAAAAATTTGTGATCACATCACTGGAAACATTGGGTGCCGATAAGTTCTTGCAAAGTTTATACATTGAGGGTTCTGGCAAGTACGTGCCCTTGCGTTTATGAAAAGAATTGTTTTTTTTTGTTATTTTGGCCAGGAAAGAGTCAGAAATCATGGTATGAGTAGTTGTACGTTTTTTACAACACTGAGCTGTGCCTGTACTTTCCCAAGTAAAATCCAATTAGCGTGTATTGGGGATATCGTAAATCTCCGCTGAGCAAAGATTGGATGGGAAATCACAGCAAACACTCAAATTCCACACAAGACATGCACTCACCGTGTGTGCTAACTGCAACTCAGCAATTCGGAGCACATCAGTCACATTTTTGGACTTTGTGTTTGATGGTAACACTCGGCACATTTTTGGTGAGAAACACAAACGAATATTAGCCAATATATTATTTTTTATTCAGCCAGTATCAACCATCAACATGATATCTACCGGAATTCATTTTGTCACGCGATGAACACACCGCGAGCGTGACACAAGGGATTCACTGCGTGAGAGGGGGACAGAATCCATCGCGTGGATCCTCCTCAAAGAAAAAAGAAACAGAAACAATAATGGAGGATGAATTAAAAAAAAAAAAACAGGGAGAGAGAGGAGCCCGAACCCAAACGTAATGATTGACGTTTTAGGCTAACCTGAATTTTGGGTCAGGCTCAGGCTTTAGATCTTACCTCAGATTGTCAGAATGTTGATAAACAAAGAAGTGATTTTAACAAAGTCATTATTCACTGAAATACATCATGCCACATCCAATGGAACGTGTTAAACTCTTGGGATTCAAGATATGGTGACCATTTAAAAGTGGAAACATCACGATCAGTCTGAAACAAAATACCTGAAAACTACCAAGCCTGGTTAGCTCACCAATAAGACCCTTAGTAGTCGGCTTAAGAGTTCATTTTTTGCAAACATTGAGTCGTTCCATTTTTGACAATCCAATGAATCCAACGGTGTAAAATATTTACCCCAAAACACACGGTAATGCTGACAGATGTAAAAAAAATCCACCTAAAAGCATTTCTGCATCATTGGACGTTCCTTGTTGCAATCCGCATAATTATTGTTCAAGAATAAACAGACTCGTAAAATGTTTTCTACTATGGCCGTTAGCCTCTGATGTTTTAAATGACACCACTCTCTGCCAATTGCAAGCTTTTTTTCACGGTCCACAGCCTGCATAAGCCTAAAAGAGTCTGATCCTCTCCAAATCGTCATTTCTGGAAACTCCTGGACCTACCCAACGAAGTTTGGTTTCTCAGATTGTGAACAAATTTGGCAAGGTACCAGGTACTATTGTCTCAGATGCTCAAATGCTATTGTCTCTTATGCCAAATTGCCCATGCTACACTGCAGGCATTTGATTACAAAAAATAAAATCAGGCAAGGAAAAAAAACCTACATTTCTGTGTGTTTCAACTCATAATACTCAATGTTAGTAGCACTTGCAGTGATTATTCCAGTGTGTTACCTTTCAAAAGAGATCAAAACCTTCAATATTCTCCAAATGGTTCAAGAAAAGCATTTAATTTACTTCGGGTACGTCTTGAATTGGGATTTTAGGTGAATTTTACAGGAACATTAAGGGATAAAATGCATAAAAACATTCTATGTAAGGCAAAAATATTCTGGTTGATAGGTAGAAATGGGCAGCACGGCGGCGCAGTGGTTAGCGGTGTGCGGCAAAGTTCTGAGGTCATGAGATCAAAACTTCCTGTGTGTAGTTTGCATGCTCTCCCTGTGCTTACGTCGGTTTCCTCCGGGCACTCCAGTTTCCTCCCATATTCCAAAAACATGTATGTCAGGTTAATTAGCCTGTCCAAATTGTCCCTAGGTGTGAATGAGCGAGTGAGCTGTGTGTCTCTGTGTGCCCTGTGATTGGCTGGCAACTAGTTCAGAGTGTCCCCTGCCCACAGCCCGAAGATAGCTGGGATAGGCTCCAGCACCCCCGTGACCCTACTGAGGATAAACGGTGCAGATAATGGATGGATAATGGGTAGAAATCATTTTATTTACAGTATTTTTTCACAAATGTCACACATGATGAACCACTCCAGAGAAGCACTTTGTTGCCGTTGTTTCGGTAAGAGGGGCCTATTGGTTCTTACCCCCTAGCCCTTTGAACTCCTGACGTGCTAGCGACAGTAGCACAGTAGTCACGTTTACTAAATGCAAGCTGACTGCAAGCCCGCTCCCCCACCCCCCATTTGTATTCATGGCCCCAGTCCGGTAGTTCCTCTCTAGCCATAAATCATGTTAATTGGTTTACTGATAAAATGTGTGTCATGGCACCCATTCACATCAAGGCTCCTCTCACTTGCTGTTTAATCTCTGTGCCGCGATAGTTCATCTGTTAACTCGCAGTGCAAAACACAACCAGCATGCAAACAGTGGACCTCGTCACTTTGTCTAAACCCCCAAAAAAGCCATCTTGAAGGTGAATGCAGCAGCATCTTTAAAGGGACAGCGTGTAATATTTAAATACTAGATATTGCTGTATGTTGTAGTGCAACCAAAGAACAAGTGCTACAAAGCACAAGGTATAATACCGACTATGGAGACCAAAGCGAATCATTTTCAATTGTTCTGTCTCTCACACGGTTTTTGTTTTTGGGGTGGTTACCCTTAGCGGAAGGGAAAAAAAAATGGGAGAGAAAATTTAAAATTATGAAAAAAGACAATAAGAAAATAAGAAAAATCTTGATTCTTTGACTTTTCTATCGTCATGTTTGAAGCCTGAAATATGGCAATATGTCAAAAAGTTCGTGGGGGCGCAATACTTTTGCAAGCCGCTGTAAAATAATTTTGATTATACACGTACAAAGAGCTTCTGATGGAGTGTCACTTTAAATTACTGAATGAGTACGTCTATTCTCATAATCAGCGGCATCCTACTTCTGTAAATTTGTATGACTTTAACGTACGTTAAAAAGACAGGAGCTCCAGCACCACCAAGTGTCCATCTTTGCACTATATTGCACCTTTGTCACGGTTGCCATGGTGCCCAATTGGCCCCGCCCGTGTGGCGCCAGCTGCGGCTCATTGATAGATTGGATTTCCGTCTTTTTAAGCTCAGTGCTCTCATTTTTCCTTTGTCAGTCCGTCAACGAACCTTTGCCCCGCAAGACGTGGGTTTTGACGCGGTCCTGTTTTCCTATTGGTATTCCCTGTCCGGTATTGTTCCCGTTTATTTTTGTCTTGTTTAATTTCGGTTTCCAGTTTTGATCCCATTATTTTCGTCCTGTTTATCATTCTCTCCAGTTTTCGTACCCGTCTAGTTTGTCCTGTTTATTTTCGATATCCTGTTTCATTATCTATACTGTCTGTCCCTTCCTGTCCGGTATCGACCCCATATGTCCGATATCAAGTCGGGCAATTGGCATCGATCTCGTCGGCCTCTGGCTTCCTATCATTTCATGCCAGACTGCTGCCTCAAGTGCATGACTCCCCACTTCCCGTAAAATAAAAGGCTTGTGTGAGAACATCACACGTTTGGGTCCTGATCCTGTTCTGGTTCTTGACAACATTAGCTTGAAATAGCAATATCAAAATTAACATAGCCTAGGAGTAGGGAAAGAGCCAAAAAAGCAAATATATTTTTATCATTTTTGTTAAGAGAGGCACATCATATATTTCAAGACAAAATTAAAAGAGAGACACACCAGACAAAAGCTAATTATGTTGCACATTTTATTTCACTTTGTGAAATTCGTTGAATTTATAAAACCCATAAAATAATAGGCAATATTATTTTATAGATTTTGGATTGTGTAGCCTGTGTCCCGTATGAATATTAATATATAACTTCAAATCAGTCTTTCTACCGCAGTTACTTAGGAGTTTAGAGGCTCATTTTTTGTCAAAATAATGTTTTCAAAACGGTGCAAAGTCTTATTCTAAAATGTCACAAAATACTGCAAAACGAGGATACCGACATGTTTACCTTCAGTGCAGGCTGCTCACCCAATCAAATAGGTGTGTTTGCAAGTGCTTCTGAATGTTTGAAAATTGCTAGATGGCTTTTCATTATAATGTGTCTCTACAATGAACGTAGATTGTTTATTAAGCTTCAATGTGAAGGATTATTGAACGTTTTACAGCCACAGCCGGGTTTGCTGATGTGACACCTTAACTGTAAACTATAGTTGAAATTGTGTCATTTCAGAGGTGGATAGTAACATTTATTGAGAAAGGTTTGGAAAATATTATACTGCTAAGAGTATCATTTTGAATTTCCTGCACTACTACTTTAACTCGCGTTAAAACCTAAAACTTTCAGCAGAGGCTCCGTGCAGTATCGTGGGGGAAACTAATTTAGAGATATAAAAGGGCGCAGGTCCATGCATGTAATCTAGAAGAGAACCTTAGTAGGAGAACCTTAAAATAATAAAAAACTTCAAAACATAGCATCGCTGTCATGTGAAAACAACTTCTGTTCAAAATATTTTTTTCTCATCAGGATAGAAAAACTTTATTCCAAAAAATGAAATATTCTCCATTAACTGAGTCCCTTGTGTTATTTCCCTCCTCCCCGTTAAAACTGTCAACTTAAAGCATTCGTCTGCATTTGAGTACTCTTCACCCATCACGAGAATTACAGCAAGGGAATTAGCAATTCAATTTAAAAAACAAGTATATATATAACAGAATGCACAAATATCGACTAAAATAGCACGGTCATATCCCTCAAGAGGGGTGACCAAGGTAGATAGATAGATAGATAGATAGATAGATAGATAGATAGATAGATAGATAGATAGATAGATAGATAGATAGATAGATAGATAGATAGATAGATAGATAGATAGATAGATAGATGATTGTATCCCTTAACCACCAGAGTTGTAGGGGTACTATCTCCTATGGTGTGTCTTGCTGGTGGCGCCCATCCCTATCAAGGACAACATTTCTTCTGCTGGTTTTGAACCAGGGTCCTTTTACGTGATAGGTGGATGTGGATGTGGATCTTCCACTGCACTAAAAAACCATTAAAATTCTGAAAAAAGTACGCAAATATTACCCGCCTAAAAATCGATAAAAAATAGTTTTAAAAAAAATTCCAAATATGGCTGAATTATTCAAAAGTATTTTGAACAAAGCCCTAAATTCTATTTCATTTTGGTGATTTTCTGGACATAGACTTTTCCCTTTATAGACACTAGTCTCCAATCCGTGTAGGGCACATAATCTTGTTACAAGTCGTCACGGTTTTTGGATTATCTTATTGAAATGTTGCATAAGTAGATCAACTTTGCCGGGCTGCAGTCGAGGTTGTTTGGGTATTGGTTGGGCTCGGAAAGAAAGTCAGTGTGGAAGCCCTCTCCGACTTTTATCGGCGTCAAGAAACAAATAGTTCCTACATCAATAGGGCAGAAACAGGAGCTATAAAAAACATATTAGATTTGACATACTTGATACGTTTATAGTTTAGTAGACACTCAAAATAAGGCGAGAAGGTCTCCATGGATTTTAAACTTGCAAGGAAAACAGGGGAGAGAGCCCAAACCTCAGATAAGAAATTGCAACCTGTTCTAAAAGTACCCTTCCCGAGCCCTTTCATTTTTATTAAATGTCCTAGGTTGCAAAAGTTAGACCCGCTCTAAAGGCTGTGGGTATTAGAGAACTGCAACATAATTGGCCAATAGTGACAATGATGCAAACAGTTCATAATAGTCTAAACAGCAAAGAACAGTGAGGTATGATAGTCAAAATAACCATCTGCAATCCTACAGACTGTACAGAGTGTTTCACGTGCGTTGTGGTCACTTTAGTTGAATGATGAAAATGGAGGAAGTAAGAAAAGGAATGTTTCAAAAACAATACAACTGCCAACCCAAAACCCCAAAAATATGAAAAAGGAAGAGTTCATTCAAGCGCATCTGAGAATTTCACATACTTGGTTGCGCAACAAAAGAAGCTGCAATGTTGATTTTAGCCAGAAGATGGTGTTCAAATGGTATTAAAAAACAAACAAACAAACATTGATTTGAATAAAAGCCAAAAATACATGAACTATCATACCAATGTTGATTTTTCTAAATGTTTTGGGGTTGAGAAATAAGTATTTCTTTTACATAGCAGAATCCCTACTTAGTATTTGCTGCTGAGTTTGTCTGGCATCTTGTTGCTACACTGCTATTTTGGCCCCTTTTTTTTCGCATTAGAGAATACGTTGAAATTTAGTCGTCAAATATTAGAAAATTTGACTAACATATTGACTTATTTTGAATAAGATAACGACAAGATGGGTTTCCTCAGTATTCTCTGGTTGATTAATGGTAGTCAGCAAAAACATGTACAGTGGGTGCATTGGATATATCCAAATCTTCAAGTCACTGTTGATGCTATGTAGTGCATTTTTCTCTTGCTGGCCAGATTGAACGATATCATGGGCCATATCTGGTCCACGGGCCATGAATTTGACAAAAGTCGGCCTATCACCTTCTCTTACTCGGATTGGCTTTTTTTTATTTTGTCTGCGTCTTCCGTTCCTCCACCTTTCAAAGCCACACAGAGTCAACTCCTAAATCCGGCCAATACATAGTCTTCAAGGGATTTCTCTAGCAAATTGTTATTCACGATCTTTTGTTTGTTCTTGAGGTTTCGTAATTAACAATATGGCTAATGGTGCCATTTGTATTTTGGGCAGACTGGAGCACTCAAGCGAGAAGACTCATTTGGTGGTTTAGTGGGCTTGATGGCGGTCATTTATAGGATGATCATTGCCAATATGTCCAAGCCGTTAATAAGATACCCATCATCCGCTCCTTAGTGTTTGTCGCTAAATAAGCTTGGGGAATGAAAGCACTTATTTGCAGAGCATATATAGTGATACCTCTACTTACATACAAAGGTTGCAGGTTGAACGGGAAATTATTGACGCAGTTACAAAGGCGTTTTCAGATACTAAGTAAAAAATACAGTACGTGCTGCCATTCAGGCAATCTGGAGTGTATGCCTGAATCCCAGCATACTCTTCATATCCCCTTCCCAGCATGCTCTTCGTGTCCCCTTCCTGCTCAGTAAACAGTCTGGTGTATGGTACCGCTACGGAGAATTGTCTACACGAAAGACAAGCAGAAAAGTGGACAAGGGGAAAAAAAGAGTAAAATACTTTTTCTGGCCAACAAAACAAAGCAAGAAATAATAGAAAAGTATGACAACACAAACTGCCGTGCATGAGGGGTTCCGAGACGACAAGGAGGAGGACGCTGCCATAATTAAATCTGCGCAGTCTCGGAATTTGTGGAAATAATTCACCGAGAAAACATTTTGGTTGGGCTATCGCTTATTATAAGGACGTCTGCCTCATGCATTTTCGACGAATCGTTAAAAGCTGGCAAAAGCAGACGTCATTACATTTGTTTTTCAAGAAACGCGAGGCAAAAAACTCTGCTGAGGACCGTAAACAATGAGGCCAGTTAAAGAATAAATCATTATTTTTATTATTTTTTTTATTCTTTGTTTTTTTTACACTATGTACCTCTTGTTCTATGTTTATTGTGTGATAATCAAATTTTAACATGTATTTTTTTCATGTCTTTTATGAATTATTAAAAAATAGCGTACTTTTGCGGGCAAAGGATAGTTTCGCACATTTCCATTCAAAAGGTGTCTCTAATTACAAATGTTTTGGGTCACATAGCTATTTCCAGAACAAATTAAATCCGTAAATAGAGGTACCACGGTACAGTGATCCCTGAGTTATCGCGGTTAATGGAGAACCCCCCGCAAAAAGTGAAAATCCACCAATTAGTTTCGGACCTTTATTTAAACCCCACGGGGTCAAACTTTCCTCAAGATGTATCAAAATAACAACTAAAGATCTGCAAATAAAAATCAAAACACAGAATTGCAGTTGAATAAATGGTCTTTGTTGTCATACAAAAGTACAACACAATTGGAGGCCTTCTTTCATTGTAAGAGAGCGATTTAAAGAGCAGCCAGCTAGCTGCACGCTAGCATCTGGTTTCCTCAAATACAACCTTCCCAAAATGTAGCGGTTTCACAAGAATTGTAGCTCAATGTAATCTGTTTTATGGGTAATGGATCTGGCATTGGGAGAAACAGGAGTACCTTGTGAGAAATGTTCCATAGCCTGTCAGGACCAGAGCGTAGACAGGACCCACTTGTGTTGCGTTTCTCACAAGTTTTATTGGAAGAAAAGGAAAGGGTTGCGCCCACGATCCGGTGATTGCTGGACGCGGGAAGGAGGTCGCTCTGAACGCGGAAGTAAATCTTCTGTGTCGAGCGATGGCGTTGTCAGGAACGGAAAAACAGGTCAGTAGCCGGAACAGGAGAGCAAACATGTGGTCGGGGTCGGAAGCAAGTCGTATGCCAGAAAAAGAGAGTAGACGTGGTCGGGGACAAAAAAAGGGCGAAATCCGGGACTGGAGATTAGATGTGGTCAGGGTCAAAAAGAGGTTGAACGCCGGGATGGGAGAGCAGACGTGGTCAGGATCAAAAACGGGTCGAAGCAGGGGGAGAGACGGGAGCAAAACCAGGTGGGAGTCAGGGTCGAAAAAGACTTGCCTAGTGTTTAACTGAGGTTCGCAGACAGACTGACAAAAGGGGATGGATAGGGGTGGGTTTAAATAGGGACAGGGAGCCAATCAGAGTCTGATGCAGTTGGCGCCAAAGGAGCAGGCACAGGTGAATCACATCAGTAATCTTGACATAGCCTAGAAAATGAAACACCATCACTGCCTTCTCTTCCGACGCCGCCTCAGTCGATTCTCCAACCCGATAATAATCCACGGAACACTCGCTAGTGATCACCGATCCTTTGCGCTTTTCTGACCTCAGAGTCCAATTTAATTCATATCTTTTTAATGTACCGTGCCACTAAAAGTTTGCTGTCACCTTTTGTTTTAGATAAAACCAATTCCTAGTGCGACCGCCCTGCTCTTTAACAGACAGCATAACACTAGTCTATCACAGTTGCACACACAGAGTCACGCAAACCAAACACACAAAGCCTTCCCTAACCTGCCCCCGCGCTAGCATTTGCTGTGTACCGTCTGCTGAGATGATGAAGATGAAGTACTTTTTAATTATAGAAAACTCACCATTGTGATATTGACAAGTGTTTTTCAACCACACTTATTACCGTAAATTCCGGACTATAAGCCGCTACTTTTTCCCCCAAACTTTCAACCCTGCGGCTTATTCATTGGTGCGGCCAATTTATGTAATTTTTCTAACGGCCGCCAGCGGCACTCGAGCACAAAAGGTAAGATTTAGACCGGTGGAATATATGCGCCGAGGAAGACTGCAACTTTTTAGCTTGTGCACAAATTAAATTAGCGTAAACACATCCTCATCATGCAAATTGCAAAAAGAAAGGCACATGACGCAACTTTCAAGCTAAACGCAATCGAGCAGTCCGTTAAAGAAGGAAACAGAGCTACTGCACGTAAACTTTACTTTGCGAGCGTGTTGTAGCGTGTTTTTGAATAAGGGAGCGTGGGACGACGTCTATATGACAAAGTCTCTTTCCCATACCGAAGGAAGACGACTTTGATGACGTCAGTTATAAGGAGGAAGATGAGGACAATTTACCGTGGTTTCTACATGTACGGTATGTTTTTTTTTAACAGACCCGTTTACTGTTTTGCGAGCGTGTTGCTAGTAGCGTTTTGCTACCTTTCACAGGCACGGTTTGGGATGAAAGTTATAATATTATTCTTAAAGCTTTGAAAACTCTCTCGGTCAGCACGGCGGCGCAGTGGTTAGCGCGTGTGCGGCACAGTTCTAAGGTCTTGGGAACCTCCTGTGTGGGTTCAAATCCAGCTACTGGAATTCCTGTGCGGAGTCTGTATGTTCTCCCCGTGCTTGCGTAGGTTTCTCCGGGCACTCAGGTTTCCTCACACATTCCAAAGACATGCATTTCAGGTGGCTTGGCCGGTCCAAATTGTCCCTAGGTGTGAATGAGTGAGCGAGTTGTCTGTCCCTGTGTGCCCTGCGATTGGCTGGCAACGAGTTCAGGGTGTCCCCTGCCCACTGCCCGATGATTGCTGGGATGGGCTCCAGCACCCCCGCAACCCTACTGAGGATAAGCGGTGCAGCTAATGAGATGAGATGAGATGAAACTCTCTCGGTGTACCGTCTTTCTTTGTAAATATGTGTAACCATGTATAATATGTATTTGCAACTGTATATTTTTGTAATGTATTTATTTTAGAAACTTATTCTGATATGTTTTGCACAAGCAAATGAGAAAGAAGGGGCGGGGCAAACGCGGGCTGACGGAAAGTGGAGTAAAGGTGAGACGTGTCTGTAGAAGCGGCCGACAATAGTGGATATATATTTTTCCCACCCTTACCTTTGGAAATATACACTTTTTTCCTTGGATTACTTTCAACGGGGACCCGGACTCTGCAGGTCTGCATCAAACATTAAGTACCGGTATCATATTCCGTTCATTTGGCCGGCTGTGATTTTTGGACTGTGTCGGGTATGGGTTAATTTAGCCTAGATGGTAAGGCGCCCGCTTTGAGACTGGGAGGTCGCTGGTTCGCGCCTCGGCCGAGTCATACCTAAGACTTATAACATTAGTAAAATGGCGGCGCCCTCTGTTGGCTGCGGCTGCATCGGCTCGCTACAACGGGTCAGGTGTATCGACATTTCGTTCTGTGTACATTGTTACAAATAATGACAATACAAAGGAAATTATTGGGGCGGCAGTGGCTCAGGAGGTAGAGCGCCCGTCTTGGGATCAAGAGATTGCAGTTCAAATCCCGGCTCCTCCGTGTTACATGTCGAAGTGTCCTTGGGTAAGACACTGAACCCCTAATACCCCCAATAAGCAGGTTAGCGCCTTACATGGCTGCACGGCCGCTATCGGGGAATGTGAAGCACAATGTAAAGCGCTTTGGGAAGTCTTGACTTGAAAAGCGCTATATAAATGCAGATCATTTCATTTCATTTCATTTCATTTGTGTTGCATTTACCTCAATGTGGGCGCATGCGGCTAATATACAGGTGCGGCTTGTCTATGTACAAAATAGGTTTTCCTCCCGAAATGTGGTGGGTGCGGCTTATAATCAGGTGCGCTCTATAGTCCGGAATTTACGGTAATTAACGAACTGTGCTGTGGGAAATTATCCAATAAGTGTGCCTGTGCAGTGCAGTAAAAGCTATCTTTCATCTGGATTTACTTTTACCGGAGATGCAATGGCACCGACTGGCGGGGTTTTTTTCAATGAAAGAAATGTGCCTTGGCTGCAAAAAGATTAAAAAACACAGCGATATAGACTAATACCACATTCTGACAATAGTTCCATGGACAGACTGCCATGAGGCTCTTTAATAACACCGGGGGAGTAAATGCACACATTATCTTTCTATCTATCTATCTATCTATCTATCTATCTATCTATCTATCTACAGTCAAATATAGTACAGTCTTCACTGCAAAGCAGATTTTCACCTTTTGTTGAACATTCTGGAAAGTAACCTTCGTAATAAACAAGGGTCAACTGCAGATTGGTCATACCCCTCAAGAAGTCCTAATTTTTATTTGGAGCCTTGATTTATGCAGCCGTGATGCGTGTCGGCGAAGTAAAGGGTACAAATTGGAGGGAAAACGAAACCACTTCATCACATCGATAAACCTCTTGATCGTGCCTCGGTTAAGGGAGCGTACCAGAGAAATGAGGTGCAGCATTACCTTATGTGCTTCTGTTTGTTTTCCATTTGGGGCTTCAAAAGCCAGCTGATGTAAACAGGAAGTATAAAAGTTCCCTGGTGACAGTTGCGGCTGGGGGGGGCGTATCTCGGATGTGATTGCCACCGTCAGGATAAAGTCAGTGCTGACAAAGTGCGCCCATTGATGGATTGAAAAAGGCGGGAACTGGATGCAATAATGGATGGGGAAGGCCTCTGGAACTTGACGCTGACAAACATGATAAAGGACGGGGAGGTATTAACTCGCTGGCTGTTCTGGCAAGACAAATTCCATTGCAATTTTCTTGGTGCTAAGGAAGCACAGCTGAATTATTTCCATCCCAGCGAGTGTATCGGAGGTTTCCTTTCTTAATAGGGAAATCCACACCAAGGATTTACTGAAAATAATAATTTACAGCCCCCTACTGGTCTTAAAACAGCATATTTATTCTTGTTTCATGAACCCATTTGGAGTCGTCCAATAACACTGATTAGTACAGCAAACAGTGGTCTTTAATCCGGGCAGGGTTCGGCTCACAGTAAATCAGTAGTGAGGGAATAATTGACCTATGGGTAAGCCCTGCCCTCAAACACGATGAGCCAGTCACAGCACACATAGCGGACTCAATACACTCAGACAATATTTGAAATGCATTGCAGTTCGTCAGTTTTTGTGTATTTTTTGGGTGCTTTTTTTCGTACATTTTAAACATTAAAATTGTCATGCTTACTGATGTGTCTGAGCTGTGCCGGCTCCTTTGGCGCCAACTGCTTCGGACTCTGATGTGCCTCCGATCAGTACTTGTACCCACTCCTGTCTGTCCCCTTTTGTCAGTCCGTCTGGGAACCTCAGTTAACGCTAGGCAACCCTTTTTTTACCCTGACTCCAAACTGTCCCATTTTTTGCTCCCGTCTGTCCCCTGACTCCCACCTGTTTTTGCTCTCGTATGTTTCCCGGCTTTGACGCGTTTTTTTTTATCCTGGTCACGTCTACTCTCCTCTCCTGGCTTTCAACCTGTTTCCGATCCCGACCACGTTTTTTTGCACTTCTGTCCCGGCTACTGACCCGTTTTTCCGTCCCCGACAACTCCATCGCTCGCCACGGCAGATCCACTTCCGCATTCGAAGCACAATCCGAGTATCCGAGCGACATGCTTCCCGCGTCCAGCAATCACTGGATCGTGGACGCAACCCTTTCTCTTTCTCCCAATAAAACTTGTGAGAAACGTAACGCAATTGGGTCCTGTTTCCGTTCTGGTCCTGACAAAAATGGTCAAACGGTGTGCATGGAGTACATGCAAATCCGATACAAAGTGTCCTGAGAGGCTGGGCGTTGGGTTGTAAGTTAAATAAAGTTATGCAGTCGACTACGTTGATAATGTTAATATGGATATTTACATCTGTTCTAAGGTCAACATCTTATTCAAGGCAACATATTGTCACTTTGCAGAGAGAAATATAAAGTTATTTTTAACTTTAACATCTCTAGCATTAGCCTGACGCTAGCCAAGGTAAACTCTTGGATGCTTTGTACATCATGTCACTTTGTTTGATGCGTGTGGCCTGTTATGTGTTACTGTTTTAACTTTGGTAATCATACGCGATTGTTAGTTGATGTCCAAAGGGCTCTAGTGATAGTAACGTTAACTTTTGGAGCTTCGCTTATTTAACTTACCTGTAAATACCTAAGACAACAAATGTCGGCAATGTTATGCTGAATGATTGAACGTAAATGCTGTAGCACCAAACTAATGGAGAGGGAATGCAGCTTAGACTTAGACTAGCTGAAGCTTTTCTTTGACCTTCTCAACAGTGAAATAATTAATGTAACCCTCGTTCAGACCTTTTCTATCACTTTGAGATGATATGTAATCTTTCTGAGCCACAAAAGCATCCATTTCCTGCTGCAAAATGTCTCCTACTGCGACACTTGCCATTGCACTCTTCACAGAATGTTTGTCTGAGTGAGTAAAACGGGTGGGGCTTAGACATAGGTCAATTGTGTTCTGAGAAGGAGGCGAAGGGTCGGGGTCCAGTTACTCCAACGAACGAGGGCGACAGTCCAAGATTCCTTACTCGTGATCCGGAAGGGCAGTCAAGTGTTTGATACACCGAAAAGACAAAAACTAGCACAGAGCCAAGAAAACAAAGTGCCCAAATAGTGAACATGGAGAGTAGAGAATGGAGGAAAATCAAGTGCAAACAGCAGTGGGGAGGAAATTAATACCAGGGAGTAACCAAAAATATATTGGATATTTTGCAATTGGTTAAGAATCGTACAATCCCAATTACTAAAACAGACCACCTGCTATTGCGCAAAAGGGAACTCTCAGCAGGATTTCATAGTGGAAGTGAAGACCTGTGCAATTTTCATGGATCTTTTGGAGGGCCTAATGAAGGGGGGTGTTTCACACAGAAATCCTCGGTGGTGACAGGGGGTTACTGCCTCTGCCCCGTGCTCAGAGTCGTCTGTGGTGGCTTTAAATTGCTTCTATCTCCGAAACAGTGATTAATGAGAAGGGTTCTTCTAATCGTGACTTCCAGGGGATCAATGGCATTCATCTTAATCTCATGCTGCCCACCCCGTGCAGAAGCCAGCCTGCCGTTAAATGCACAACTAGGCACTGAGCTTCACTGCTAACAAGCACTATATAGCTCACACCAAAGGCCTTGTTGCCAATGACATCAGACATACTTCTGGGTGCCAGAGGATCCCATGATCTTAGTTCCGGTTATCAATACTTGCTCACATTCTGCCCCTAGGTGGTACCCTGGTAATCGTGTTTAGTAGTATATCAAAATCTTTGAAAATATATTAAATCCGTCCGTTGTGGCTTCAGTAAGATACCTGTTATACTTGCAGCCAACTGCTTAAAATATGACCAAGTCAAGTCACATTTTTTGTATAGCCCTTAATCATAAAATGTCTCAAAGGACTGCTCACGAAACAATTTTACCATCCCCTGATCTAAAACCATCATGCAGGCAAGGAAAAACTACAAAAACCTGAGCATGAGGAAAAAAGAAACATTAAGAAGAGGGCACACAAGTAGTAATACGCCTTTTAGGATGGCCAAGCTGCAATTGATGTTGCATTGGGTAACCATACACAAAACAGAGTCAACATTTAATATCTAAAATTATTCAAAAAGTCTATGCCATCAAATAGGCAGCTCCCCATCTTAGCCGGCTGGTCTATGGAGATGATGACATGCTTCAAGTCCAGTTACTGGTCCTGGTGCAGAAGTCTGAGCTCACATCCACAGCTTTAGATTCATCCTGTTATTTTATCTTTCTTCATCAGCAGCCTTAGTAACAACAACCTGGTGTTTACACATTCACCATTTGTGGACAGAAGTTATGTATTTTCAATTTGGTTATCATAGGCCGAGCCGCCCACCTCGTGGAGAAGCCAGGCTGGCCATCCTGGAAGTGGTAATACTCCTTGTGTGGCCTCTTCTTAAAGTTTCTTATTGCTCAGGAAGGTCATTTTCGTTCTAATACATTGCATTGATCGTGTGTTTGATGGGCTGCCATATTTGCATCGTTTTAGGCAGTTTACCAGCAAATCAAATTAAAAGCTAATTGTAACCCTTTGTCGTTTTATAATAGCTCAGAAGGCTCCACCCAACCAAACAATTCAATCTCATTGCAAATTTAATAGGTCTAACCGTAGTACTACTTACTGAAATATGATAACATTTGAGAAAAGTGTGTGCAAACCACAGTAATTACCATGTAATATTGTTTTTTTCTTGAAGCTCCAGGGACTGATACCAATTCTCTTTTATGTGACGCTACATGGATGCCACTGGTTCACAATTAGCGCTTGTCATTGGAACCACACTAGCATGGTTGGGTTGTCCTCGACACCCAATAAAAGTCCACCCCCTCCCACGCCCGAGCTCTACAAACCTATCGGGGGCCGGTGCAGTTTTCGCCGGGGGAGTGAATGTATTCTGTAAACACACAGGCTGCAAAGCAAATGAATCACTGATAAATCTTGTGATCTAGCAGAATAATTTCCTTCAGTTGACCTTGGTGAAGCTGTAGGATGCGAAGCCTGGCCGGGTGGTGGGAGATGGGCTAGGAAGATGCCTCATATGATCTATGGGCGATGGGACCCTGGTTTACCATGAATCATGAGCACTGCCCTACGAAAATTTCCAACATCTGAACTCTTCTGGCTGTGACTCATTATTCAGCCGGTGAAGCTTTTGACCTTTTTAACTTTAGAGTCCAAGAGCTCGAAAGCCTAAACGAAGCAAACTGCGAACTAATGTTCAAGAGATGTAAAGGCTTTCTCCACATTTCTTTCTTTTTAAGGAAAAGTTTCTTCTGATTGGAAGACCTTATACAAAAAAACTTTAGGCATTAGATAGCATCCTGTTACCATTTGGTAGTTGTAAAATCAAGGACTAAGCATTAGTCCTATGAAACAGTTTCTTCCCCAGGGCCATCACCTACCGAAACAAGTGTGCAAACGTTGATGAATATCTCTCTCTCTCTCTCTCTCTCTCTCTCTCTCTCTCTCTCTCTCTCTCTCTCTCTCTCTCTCTCTCTCTCTCTCTCTCTCTCTCTCTCTCTCTAACACCCAAACAAGTTAAGCACCTCGGCACCCAAGTTGGTCATGCTTTCGTCCCTCCAGATGAAACGGGACACAGGAAAGTGGCCATGTCACTCAGGTCTTTTGATGCAATAGCGATGTCTTTTATTCTAACTTATTTTGGTGAGATAATTCTCACCCAGAAGTAAGACACTGTTGACAAAATGCATGTCGTGTTCTGCAGCGGACTCATGGTGCATTTCAAAAATCTTACTCATCAGAACTTTATTAAAAGAACAATTGACACCTGAATATCACGACAAATGTACAGTGACGTATCCTAACATTGTATCAGGTTGTACACAGTTGTAGCTGTTTTTTCACGTTTCTCAGAAAGGTGATTGGAGAAAAACAAAACGATGAGTGTATTTTTGTGTTACGATTGATAATTCCAAATGGCCAAAATCTCATAGGTTTTTTTAGTTGATTAACTTTTTTTGAAAGATTTTGGGAAAAAAACATCAATTAATTTTGAGCTTGTAAAAAGAACAGGAAAGGACTGTACAAAAAACATCATATGCGAAAATCCCAAGCTGTTTTAAAGAATCTCCCCCGAGCTTTATTTATTTTTTTATCTCCTAAATTACAAGAAGCAGATCCGTCCTGAAGGGCTTGCATATCAAAGAACAGCAACATGATTGGTCAGTAGTGACAATGATGTAAACATCGCACAATAGTCAAAATAATGAACAACAGTGAGCCAAAATAACAAACAACTTTCTGCAATAATAGCCAAAATAACGGACGACCCTGACATCCTAAGAAATCTACTTTGCAGGTTTCCAATACCAAAGACACAACTCCATTCTTTATTGTAAGCAATCAGAATAAAAGGAAATCTAAAAAAGTAAACCATATTTGATAGTTTTGCTGGTGGGTGGAAAAAAGTATCACCCATTCTTTATGCTTGTCGAGGAGAAACCATCACAAGTGACCGCAGGCCCTCTACCCTATTTTCCAGGCTAAAAGATTTTTTCATATTTTGGCAGGGGTGCAACTTCTACTCTAGAAATCATAACACATTATTATATCATTGACTGTTTGGTTCTTTATTACTAGTAATGTAACCTGGAGAGGGATAGGCTCCACCAGGCTACGGTTTCCCACGACACACTACAGAAAATGGCACCCCTACGACCCTAGTGGTAAAAGGATCCAACCAACCAACCAACCAACCAACCAACCAACCAACCAACCGTAGATCACTTCACTAGTTATTTTCACACTAAACCGCAAATCGGCACTCTGGGCCTGTGTTGATTATTTCAACCTTGACCACGACGTAGAAACGGAAGGAGACAGCAGCTTTTCGTCTACCTCCGGAGTAAGTGGAGTTGTTTACCGGTAAAAGTGACACCGAGGATAAACATATAACTGAATCTAGTGATTTGGAGTAAGGATGATAGCTTGGTAAGGATGTTTTTCAAGCAAAAGTTATCTGAATAACTCTCAACATGTTAAGTCGTTACTGACGTATATGAGCGTGTCTAAGATATGCAAATACGTGTAACATTAGTATAGCGTGTTCTCTATTTTATTTCAATTTTAAATTGCCTTACAAGATGACTTGTATGTTGTTGGTGTTGGATTGTATCAAATACATTTTCCCCAAAAATGCGACCTATATATGGTTTTTCCTTCTTATTTATGTCTTTTTTGGCTGGTGCGACCTCGGGAGACGTATAGTCCGAAAATTACGGTAATGTTGCTTTACAAAAATATTGTGTTTTTATGGTTGTTAAGGAAGCTTGGTGATGGATTGCATGGGTCTTGGTCATTCATGCACATTCAGATTATGTTTAGTTATCGATGTGGCATCTCATATAAATGTATTTTTTTAATAGCGGAAAATACAATCCTATTGCCTATATGCTTATCAGCAAACCATGAAACAATCAATGAGGATAATCTATATGGAAATCTTTCGATGTGGTAATGACACCATCTCATCCTTATTGCCTCTTGGCCACATAAATCATCAGCCCCACTGGAACGCTTTGCAGCTGTTGCAAGAATGCAGCTTTGTTGTGCAGCAGAATAAAGTGGCCCCTTTTATGATTAATGCCCCCTGCATTGTGCTGCACAGCAGACTGATTGTTTTCAAATTCTGTGCAAAAAATGCCTGCAAGAAGTCATTCGGCTTGAGTGCACAAGTTGACTGTGACTCCATCCTTTGGGAAATGTCAATTGCATTTGCATGAAGATAACAGTGCGATGATGGGGGTGTGCCTTGTAATGATCCGTAAAAAATAAGAACATAGAAGCAAAGTGTGACTGTAGGCCTGGGTCCCAGAAGGTGATAGAGCAAGTTGTGTTTCGATTACCTACAAAGTTTTAAAAATGTGTCGAGAATCTACTTTGGTGGTGCGGAAGCACAGTGTAGGAACACAGATTAGTAAACTGTGGCCTTTATTCAGGCATTTTTCTGTACACAGGAAGTCAGTTAGCAAGGCAACAGTCGTATTCCAGTGGACGGGCAAGGGGTCGGTGATCCAGTAAACCCAAGAAGCAGAGACGACAGTCCAGGAATTTATCAGGTGGCACTCATGATCTGGAAAGGCAGGCAATGGTTCGGTCCGCTGGAATAACAAAATGCTGTGACAAGAGTCCTTGGGACTTGACATGGAGGACAATGAATCAGTAAAGAACAAAGGAGACGGAGTGTTTGAATCGTGACAAGGATGATTCGTGATAGGAGGGAAATCAAGGCAAGTTACCGCACACGTGAGGAGGAAACCTGTGAGACATGTTTAGCAAAGCAGGGTCGGGCTTGTTTGTACTCAGGCGGAAGACTGCCAAGGAATACCAAGTACTCTAAATTGTTCATTTAGCGCAGGTCCTGCTGTAATAACAATGACTGTACCCCAAGAACAGTCAGAGGAAATTAATTCCCCTAAATGGACCAAATAAATTGAATTCCATCCACCCATTGTCTTCTGCTTATCCGGGGTCGGGTTGCCGGGGCAGCAGCCTTAACAGGGAAGCCCAGACGTCCGTATCCCCAGCCACTTCCTCCAGCTCATCCGACGGGATCCCGGGGCATTACCAGACCAGCCTTGAGACATAGTCTCTATAGCGTGTCCTGGGTCGCCTCCGGGGCCTCCTGCTGGTGGGACATGCCCGGAATACCTCCCAAGGGAGGCGTCCAGGAGGCATCCTTATCAGATGCCCGAGCCACCTCAACTGGTTCCTCTCAATGCGGAGGAGAAGTGGCTCTACACAGAGTCCCTCCCGGATGACTGAGCATCTCACCATATCTCTAAGAGAGAGCCCAGACACCCTGCGGAGGAAACTCAAAAATTGAATTAAAAATTAATATAAATTGAACCCGGAAGTTAGTGTCCAAACAAGGTAACGTCAAGAGAGATGGGAAAGAGAGGTGTAAGAGAGAGAGAAATAATGGAGCACCAACTTAGCCCAAAGAGCCCTGATGCTCACGTGCAGCTAGCTTGCCACATCTCCAGTTAAGTTTAACCCTTGAGGGCTTATATGAAGCTACTTAGAGGATTTTCACTTTTCGCAAGTGTTTCTGATCCCCATTAACCGCGACAATCGAGGGATCTCTGTACTTCAGCCATGTCTAAAGTCCGGCCTGCGGGACCAGTTACAGCCTGTGATTAAATTTCTACTGGCCCACGGCCTCGGTTATAAAACTAACAATATGTTAACCGCACAATCAAATAAATGGGTCCGCATCCCAAAACATTCACCATTTCATCAGATGATGGCAGTAGGCCTCTGGCCGCCCTGCCCCTGGCTTTCTCTGAGAATTTTAGATCACCACATTTCCAACATGACTACTGTAAATTAAAAAAGGAAAGTGGACTGTGAGGGCCACTGCTTCCAGGACAAGTGTAAATTGGAGTATTATTTCCACTGAAAACCGAAACAACTGCGTCTGCTTAAATTGTCAAGAGACTGGCTGTTTTAAAAAAATATATTATCAAGAGGCACTGCTACACAAAACATGCAGACAACAAAAAGCTACCTGGAAATGAAGGCTGTGAAAAGGTGAAGGAACTGGAACTGCGAGTGAAACGAAAATGGTATAAAGGCAAGCCATGAGGTCGCGACGCTGATCGCCAAGCACTGAAAACATTTCATGGAGGGTGAATTTACTAAAGACAGTTAAAAAAATGCCAGGCTGAAGAGTCGCCCTCGCACATTTTCAGCTTACCAAATCCGGCCCGCTTTCTCTAAAATATGGAAATCTCTGCTGTACTTAGATAGCACATGTGAGGCTCCTCATTTGTGGGAGAGGCAGGAAGGAGCTACCGACCAAAAGACAATCCAAACTGATAGCATGAATTCCAACGCCAGCCCGGATGGGGCAATTTATCCAAGCAATTATCTGAGTACATGAAGAGCTCCAGTGTCACCGCCGCATCTGTAGTTTGAATGCTGGAAAAAGTGACGATTGTTTCCCTGCCATGAATCACCAACGGGCAGGATGCAAAGTGGATTCTTGCTCGTCCTGATAACAATTTAAATCCTGTTATGGATAATGCCTGCAAAATCTCCCCCAGCTGGAAATTGAACATGACACTGGGCCGATTTATTACCCTTGTGTGTTCTTAACCTTGGCTATCAGATTGTTTGTGGAAGAGCATCCTTTTACTAAGCGCACTGCATGAAAAAGCTCAAGCGAGGAAACGGCGCATGATGAACGTAAGTCTACTATCGACTCACGTCTTTACGTGTCACGCGTGACAAAAATGCCAGGAGGATTAATGCTTCTGTCAGGACCAGAACGGAAACAGGACCCAATTGTGTGACATTTACCACAAGTTTTATTGAAAGAAAGAGGAACGGCTGCGCCCACGATCCAGTCTTCGCTAGACGTGGGAAGCAAGTCACTCTTAGATTCGAACTGTGATCCGAACACGGAAGTGGAACTTCCGTAGCGAGTGATGGCGGTGTCAGGGACGGAAAAACTGGTCGGTAGCCGGGACTGGGAGAGCAAAGCTTAGTTGGGGTCGGCGACGAGTCATAAGCCAGAACGGGAGAGTAGACGTAGTCGGGGATAAAAAGAGGTCGTAAGCCGGGACGGGAGAGCAGACGTGGTCAGGATCAAAACAGTTCGTACCCGGAGACAGACGGGAGCAAAAACGGGACAGGTGGGAGTCAGGGTCGAAAAAGGCTTGCCTTGAATACATAAAGATTCGCAGACGGAGTGACAACAAGGGACTGATAGGACTGGGTTCAAACAGTGACAGGGAGCCAATCAGAACCCACGGGGGTTGGCACCAAATGAGCGGGCACAGGTAAGTCACATCAGTAATCATGACAACTTCTTCTTTAATGACACAGTATTATTATGGAGAACTAGTCATGTCTATTTCGAAAAAAATGTATGAATAGATAAATACCTACAAACATAAGTCGTATAAATAATTGAACACATAAATAAATCACGTAATACCTAAATATATGATGTTAATGCAATTTATTCATGCATTCCATTCATTTATTTTGTCATTTATTTATTTTGGTATTTATTTCGTTTGTGTAGTTTATTCTGTATTTTATCGTGTATTTGGTTGTGTATTTTATCATTTTTTTTCATGTATTTTTTTCTTGAATTTTGTTATATATTTTGCCATGCATTTTGTCGAGTACTGTATTTTGTCGTTTATTTTGTAGTGCCTTTTGTGATATATATTTTTTATAATGTATTTTATAGTGGTTGTCATTTATTTTGTCGTATATTGCTTAAGAATTTCAAACGTGCAGATGTAAAGTCGCATGTGAATAAATCACTTCATCTGTCTTGTTGGAAACTGTAATCACGCCGTCTGCGTCACCTCATGAGTTAGTTTGGAAATAACAAACAGTTCGTCATGACCCGCACTTGTGTCCAGCTGCTTTCATGAGGCCAGCTGCAACGAAATAGTGATGGGAATTTCGGCTTTTTTAGAGAACTGGCTCGGCTCACAGGAAAGAGCGGCTCCCAAATGGTTCAATAGATTTATTCATAATTAAACACTATACACAATACAAAATCTATTTATTTTTAAAAATGTATTATATTATAAAGACGTTCAAATGCCACACATATTGACTATTCAAGAGCACTTTCAAGAACGAGAAAAAGAGAGAAAGAGAGAGAGGAGGGGGGAGGGAGACAGAGGCAGAGAAAGAGAAAGAGAAAAAGAGAAATATAGAGGGATGGAGAGACAAGGAGAATGAGAGGGAAAGCGAGAGACAAAGGGAGAGAGAGAAAAAGAGACACAGAAAGACAAAGAGATAGAGAAAAATAGAGAAAGACAAGGAGAGATTCAGGGAGAAAGAAAAAAAGAGAAAATGAGAGAGAGAAAGAGAGGCAAAGGGAGAAAGAGAATGAGAGAGCGAGAAATAGGGAGAATGAGAGTGAGAAAGAAAGAAAGAAAATAAAGAGTAAAAGAGAAAGAAAAAGATAGAGAGAAAGAGAGATAGAGAGGGAGAGAGGGTGACAGAGGCAGAGAAAGAGAAAGAGACAAAGAGATAGAGAGAGAGAGAGAGAGAGAGAGACAAAGAGAACGAGAGGGAAAGCGAGAGACAAAGAGAGGGAGAGAGAGAAAGAAACAGAGAGAAAATGAGAGACAGAAAGAGAGGTAAAAGGAGAAAGACAATGAGAGAGCAAGAAATAGGGAAAATGAGAGAGCGAGAAAGACAGAAAGAAAGACAGAAAGAAAGACAGAGAAAAGAGACAGAGAAAGAAAGAGAGAGAAAGATTGAATAAAAGAGAAAGAAAGAGAAAGAAAAGAAAGAGAGAGAGAAAAAGAGGGAAACAGAAAAAGTGAAAGAAAGGAAAAATGTAGAGAACAATAGAGAGAAAGAGGGAGAGAGACAGAGAGAGGGTGAAAAAGAAAAGGTAGAGAAAAATAAAGGGTAAAAAAAAGAGAATGTGAGAGAGACACAAACGGAAAGAGAAAAAGAGGGAAAAACTGAGAAAATGAGACTGAGAGAGGAAAAGAAAGAGAGAGAGGAAAAGAGCAAAAGAAAGAGAATTTTTAATGCATTTCAATACCTTCAGGAGCCATTTTATTCACAAACGACACCTCACTACAACAAAAGGCTCCATAAAATATAAGAGAGGCCGGACAACAAATAGGCCATCCTGATTGCTGCCCGATGTTTCCTCCCCCAAGTGGCGTCCTGACAAAAGAGTCAGCCTTTTACTATGATTTAAGAGGCTGGCCTGCTTGTGACCCCTCTCTCTCTACCTCTCTGTCTTTGCCCTAGCTTGACTTTGGGAAATGCTTGCTCATTCTCTTCACCGTTCATTAATCCGCTTAACATTGGAAGCAGCTGAGCACTCTTTTGTTTAATTCTGTAATGCGCAGATTTTTACTCGCTTGGCATTTTGTTTAACAAGGCCACCATTTTGTCTTATGGCCTGTGTTGGGACAAACAAAACAAACTTTCTCAGTAACGAGCATTATGTTACTTTAAAAAAGTAATTACCGTATTTTATCGCCCATAGGGCGCAGTCTCTGTTGTTGGTTCTATTTCAGAATATAACACTACAGGTGGAGTACTTTTACTCCGTTACATTTACTTGAGTACGTTTTGGGAAGTTTTGTACTTCTAGGAGTATTCTTAAATCTCTGTACTTTTACTTTTACTTGAGTGACTTTTAATCGGCTACATTAAGCAAAATTGAAGTCGTTACTTCGTGTCTTAATAAATCCCTTCCACGTAAGTACGGGTCCGTCTAACTCCGCTAAGGCGCATTTATTTTGACGCAGAACTTTAACCATAACAGCCTCGTCACATGACAATATTCAACTATAGCGGGGGAAAACTTGTTTACGGATGAAACAGATCAAAAAGGTTGCTTAGCAACACGGACTGAAAACGCTTAGCTGCATTATTTAATTATTTTGTTTCTTTTATATAGATTTGACCAGTGACCCAAACAACCACCAGGTGACCCTAGTGAGCAGGGTTAGGAAGTTTTTTTTTTAACTATACTGTATTGCCAGACACTATTTCAAACAATAAATATTTTATAAAAGCAATAACGATATGCTTATTCATAGCATTTGTGAGCTCCTAATCATGTAAAATACTTGGTTGTGGTCATTATGAGGACAGGCCCACATTAGCACAGGGCAGTTGCTGGTCATCATGCATAATTTAAAAAAAAAGTTAAACGAATGAATAAGGTGTTCCTTTTACTAAGGAGTGGCTTTCATCTGGCCACTCTACCATACAGGCCTGATTGGTGGATTGCTACAGAGATGGTTGTCCTTCTGGAAGGCTCTCCTCTCTCCACAGAGGAACGCTGGAGCTCTGACAGAGTGACCATCGGGTTCTTGGTCACCTCCCTGACTAAGGCCCTTCTTCCCCGATCGCTCAGTTTAGAAGGCGGGCCAGCTCTAGGAAGAGTCCTGGTGGTTCCAAATGTCTTCCATTTACGAATAATGGAGGCCACTGTGCTCATTGGAACCTTCAAAGCAGCATAAATGTTTCTGTATCCTTCCCCAGATTTGTGCCTCAAGACAATCCTGTCTCGCAGGTCTACAGACAGTTATTTTGACTTCATGCTTGGTGTTTGTGCTCTGACATGCACACTCAACTGTGGGACATTATATAGACAGGTGTGTGCCTTTCCAAATCATGTCTAATCAACTGAATTTACTGCGGGTGGACTCCAATTAAGCTGTAGAAAGATCTCGAGGATGATCAGTGGAAAAAAGATGCACCTGAGCTCAATTTCGAGCTTCATGACAAAGGCTGTGAATACTTATGTAAATGTGATTTCTTAGTTTTCTATTTTTAATCACTTCAAAAAAAGTAAAAACAAAAACTTTTTCACATTGTCATAATGGAGTATTTTGTGTAGAAATTTGAGATAAGAGATTAAATTAATACAATTTGGAATGAGGCTGTAACATATCAAAATGTGGAAAAAGTGAAGCGCTGTGAATACTTTCCGGATGCACTGTATATATATATATATATATATATATATATATATATATATATATATATATATATATATATATATATATATATATATCCGGAAAGTATTCATCTCATCTCATTAGCCATACCGCTTATCCTCATTAGGGTCGCGGGGGGGCTGGAGCCCATCCCAGCCATCTCCGGGCAGTGGGCAGGGGACACCCTGAACTGGTTGCCATATATATATATATATATATATATATATATATATATATATATATATATATATATATATATATATATATATATATATAAGACCTCCGTTATCGCGGTTAATGGGGACCAAAACCACCCGCTAAAAGTGAAAATCTGCGAAGTAGCCCCCCCTTTCAAAAAAAAATAAAAAAATTAAAAAAATTGTATTTTTTCATTGTTTTTCTCCATTTTAATTTCTTCATAAGAGGCTGGGCAAAGGAATAGGAAGATAAATTGTGCTTTATAGTGAGTCTCTGTAGTCTCATTTTCAGTTGCACCAGACGACACAGCAACATGGTCAATTATTACACAGTGTCCCTTTAAGAGAGGCTGGCAGCTGTCTTTATAGTGATTTTTGTTGATTGCTACAACTGTGAAGTTAGTGATAAAATATATTCTTATGGATTAAATGTACATGTATTTTTGTTAATTCAACTTGTCTTCACTTTTGAACAGCGATATCTAGTAGTCAAATCATAGGCACAGTCCTTTTCTTGTAAGTGCAGCTCACGCTCACAACATGGATTCATTTATTACTCATTTATTTTCATATAAATAATTCCTGTTTTATTTTCTATTTTTAGTTCTTATTCTCTGTAGCAAATATTTAAAAGGATATATGAGAGGAGTGGAACTTTTTTATCTTAGCTTTTTTTTGTGAAAACCCTAATATAGCCCAATCTCAACAAAACCTTTACCCTAGTGCCCCCAAGTCAATTGAGTTTGAATTTCCATGTTAATTTGCACTCTTACATGATAAACTATCCCTGTTTCCATCCGTGTTGTATGATTGGATACACCATGGCGTCACATGGTAAATCAAAGGTAGGGCATGTGTAATCTTTACTCAAGGGCATGTGACAAAATGATGGAGGGATTCCACCAAGATTGATGGCGATGCCACGGCAAATACGCCTGATGTAAACCTCTCATAACCTTCTCCCGGTGTGTTTTTTAAGATCGAAATCCACTACCTCGTCACAACCTAAAAGCAATTGAGGCGCTCACAAGGTCCTGCCCACTCCTCAGGTTTGAATGCTGCGAGTTTGATTCCGATAAAGCTGCCGATTCAGTCAGAGTTCATTGGGACTTATTTATTTTCATACATGTTAAAAGGACATTGTTTATTATTTGACCAATAGATGTCTCAGTATTTTGCATTGCAACCAGGAATCAGTGTTAAAAGAACAAGCTAGCTAGAAGTTATAAAAACCTTTGAAAATCTGTACACAACTATCACAAAAGGGCTCAGGTGGTGAGAATAGGAAATATGACATCATCACTTCTAGCCGTCAGCAACAGGGGTTTTTGCTCAGCCCAGCCCTCTTCACTTTGTTTACCCGGGGTTCTGCTGCTATCCATCTTACCAATACAGTCGTAAAATTTGCAGACTACAATATAGTGGTCGGTCTCATCTCAGGCAACAAGGAGACATAATACAGAAAGGGGATACACAAGCAACCTACTGCTGAACACAGAGTGGAGCGAGGAGGTTATCGTAGACTTCAGGAGGTCTAGAAAACGCCCACCTACTTCTGGATCACATCAGACCTCCCCTGGTCCATGACCACTTACCCCCTGGTGAAGAAGGCCCAGCATGAATCTTCTTCCTTGAGGAAACTTAAATGGGCTGGACGCTCCCTTTAGGCTCAACGTTTACAGAGGAATAATTGAGAGCATCCTCTGCCTCAACATGACCGTGTGGTAAGGCAACTGCATGGCACAGGAGAGGAAACAACTGGTACGAGTTGTTTCGACTGCACAGGGCATTGTGGGCCTTTCCCATCCTGACTTGGAATCTACACATGTGGGTCAAGTCAGGAGGAGAGCAAAAGCCATGGCCACGTATCCCAGCCACATGGGCCTAAGACTCTTTGTATTTCTTCCATTAGGAAAATCGAGACTGAGAGTGAGCTTTTTTTCCCAGAGCTGCCAAGTCCATCGCACGCCTAAATACCCCTTTCACTGCATGACAATAGCTGATATAGAACAACACACTTTACTTTTCAGCCACACCTTGATGTACATATACACAACACAAAATATATGCACATAGTACAAATGCACCTAAACCATAGGTATCAAACTCATGGGCCACATTTTTAAGCAAGAATGTAAAACTAAGTTTGTCTCTGGGACCGGATCCAGACTGTCTTGAGGCTGGTTTGGATCAGTAAAATAATGTAAACTCCAAATTTTTACCTTTGTTTTTTAGTATTATTTTGTTATCCCTTAGTCTACACCAGTAACCTACCCTACGTATTATGATTACAGATGACAAGGGATCTTTTTAGAGGAAAGATTGTGCCTAAAAAAAATCCAGCCTGACCTGACCTGGGTCCACCGATATTAAAGTCCGACCCAGCCCAAGCCCAACAGAATTTTCACATTTATTTGTGAGTTTCTAGCCGGGCTTCTCTCTCACTGACATTTTTATGAAAATCATCTCCCGTCATTGTTCTTTGTTTCTTTTCTTTTGTGTCAGACGGCAAAGAAAACGCGCGAATGATTCAGTTCCCTACTCGCACAGCGCAGAGAGCGTCGCTGACCCTGCCTCCAAGCACGCTGCTGAGTGGGTGTCGCTGCATGACGGGGTACTTAATCAATCTTCCACCACACAACACAAAGAAAAAGAAACAAAGAACAATGACGAGTGGATCTAAAAAAAAAAAAAAAAAAAAAAAAAAAGGTCAGCAAGAGAAAAGCCATTGTGGCCCAGCCCAAACCCAAGCGTTTACTTTTTGGGTTTTACCCTAGCTAAGTTTTGGGTTGGGGTTTAGTTGGACTCAGGCTCAAGATCTTACCTTTAGATCTTTCTAGACACATTTACATACCTGCCAACTCTAAGCGCCTAACGCTTTAAAAAAACAAATCTATCGCTTTTTCAAATCTAATCAACAACAAAAAATCCTAACCCAAGACCAGTAAGTTAGTCTACAGCGGCTTTGTTTTGAATCACGACTAAATCTGCGTGAATAAACATCTCGAACCATTGCATTTGATTTTCAATGAGGTAAAAATTAGCTACTTCCAGTTTTAAACAAGGACATTTCTCAAAGATATTCTCAATAGGGATTATGTTCCCCGCGTAAAAATAAAATGCGTGGAGAAATCTACTGCTTTATAATGTCCAAACGTTGGCATGTTTGCATTTAATCACAAATCTCATTCATGGTGATTATTAACTGGTTTATATTAACAGTTGAGCAAATCAGTTTTACACCTAAACCAACTCACAAACTATACAAACTCAACAATGCCCTCTACTGGCCACAGAGAGCATTTGGTTTGCATTTGTTTAAAAAAATAAAATCGTCACTTTTTGACAGAAACGACTTAGACCTGCTTTTTTTATATACTGAAAAATTTATGGCGGCAGGGATATTAAATCGTCCGACAGATTTTATGCTTGAAAGTGTGTATTATTTGACTTATAGATGTTACTGTATTGTGTGCAACTGAAAATGAGTGCTTTAAAGCAGTGTTTCTCAACTGATTTGTCAGGATCCAAAAGAGCGTTGCAGGTCTGTTTGCAGTGAGTCACAGGCCAAAATAATGGTAGGAAGAAAAAAATGAAGGAGCCAAAAACACCCCTTAACAGTAGATGGCGATAATGTCCTTCTCGATTTATTCTTCCTGTTCAGTACATCTGGGTCTGTGAGACAGACCACATCTCATTTGTTGTGATTTTGTTGGTTTTATTTTCTTTTTCTGCCTATTATAATGTGTCCCAAGAGAGTTAGTGATAGGAAACAATTGCAAAATACGAAAACTGTGTGCGAGGTGTAAGCGATTGAAGCGCTCCTGGAAGGTATAGTAAATGGTTTAATAATGTTAGGTTTTTAGCTTTTTACAGTGGATTAATCATTATCAACTACAAAATTATCGCGGTTTTGGTACACTCTTCATTGCTGTTTTAAATATTTTTATTTTTATTTTTTTTTAGTATGTTACTATTTTAAAGTAGTTGGTCGCGTACGTGTGATGTAGGCTTATATGCGACCAAATATGGTACTTGAAGTCTCTTTCCTGGATATTTGTTTTTTGTTTTTTTAAGGTGAATATATTCTACCATAGGGGCAGTTCTGAGGTCATGAGGTCGAACCTTCCTGTGTAGAGTTTGCATGTTCTCCCCGTGCCTGCGTGGGTTTCTCCGGGCACTCCAGTTTCCTCCAACATTCGAAAAAACATGCATGTCAGGTTAATTGGCCGGTTGAAATTGTCTCTAGGTGTGAATAAGCGAGTGAATTGTCTGGCTCTGTGTGCCATGCGACTGGCTGGCAACCAGTTCAGGGTGTCCCCTGCCCACTGCCCGAAGATAGCTGGGATTGGCTCCAGCACCCCCCGCGACCCTACTAGGGATAAGCGGTGCAGCTAATGGATGGATGATGGATATTTTACTATATTTGCTTTAAACTACACAATTGTTGTTGTTGTTTGGGTTGCTGCTTGTCAATAGGATGGAATGATGGGTCCTGAAACCAAGACCAGTTGAGAACCAGTGCTTTAAAGCGCAAAGAAGGAGACAAACTACAGAGACTCAAAGTGACCATTAAAAAAAACCACGTTTCTTCTATTTTTTGCCTGGTCTTTTGCAATTTAGACAAATTTTGACATGGATTTGAAATGTCATGGTTAGAAACTACTCTCCAATTACACCCACTCAAGTACATACTGTTCGGACAACAACTCGGCTCATAACTCAAATAGGTTTTAGGCTGGCAACGTCTTAATGTATATCGCACAAACATTCCATCGTGCTGAACTTTGTATGTACCCCATTTTCGGGCCGGCGCCATCTTTCACGTGTTTTTGTTAATTGAATTGGCAAAAGGGTGGGAAGTGACTGAAGTACGGTGCTGACACCGTGGCAAATAGGCAGTGAGAGGCCATAACTATCTTTTAACATAAAGTCCATGCTAAAATGTCCACAGAGTACAGGACTGCACCTTAGGGTCAGTGTTTGTACAGCTCTTATTTTGGGATACACATTTATAATGAAATCACTACTCATCAATCCAGCTGACTACCTTTAATTTGGAGGAAACGTATTTTAACCATACAGAGTTTCTATTAATTGCAGTGTTTTCAAACTCACTCAATGGAGGAGCGGTTTAATTATTTAATCATCATGACATTTCCGGGCAGCACGGCGGCGCAGTGTGTGGCACAGTTTTAAGGTCTTGGGAACCTCCTGTGTGGGTTAAAATCCAGCTACCGGACTTACTGTGCGGAGTTTCTATGTTCTCCCCGTGCTTGGGTGGGTTTCCTCCGGGGACTCCGGTTTCCTCCCACATTCCAAAGACATGCATTTCAGGTGGATCGCCCGGTCCAAATTGTCCCTCGGTGTGAATGGGCGAGCAAGTTGTCTATCCCTGTGCGCCCTGAGATTGGCTGGCAACCAGTTCAGGGTGTTTCCCTTGCCCACTGCCCGATGATTGCTGGGATGGGCTACAGCACCCCCGCAACCCTACTGAGGATAAGCGGTGCAGCTAATGAGATGAGATGAGATGACATTTCCATTCAAAAAATATCGGTATACAACTCTGATCTACATCATCGAACTATGGTAACTCCTGTAAATATATATTTTTTTGGGGAGATTTATGTAACCCACCTGCAAAGGACGTTTACAAAAGTTGTTATTGATTTTGTATTATTATCAATTCGTACTTTGATTTTAAATGAAATGTGTTAGAATTAATAAAGATATTAATCCATTGCTGACTAAAGTAATCAGGAAAAAAGCAAATCTGGAGTTTTTGAGACCGTTGTACAGCGGGGGGAAAAAGGGTGCTCCGTCCCAACGAAGCGGAACCTTTTTCTCGCCGACTTCCGGGTAGGCGGTCTCGTTTTATTCGGAAAGTCACGCATGCGCCTCAGAAACATACAATGACGTTACACATGAGCTTTCCGGGACATACAATAAAAGAAAAAACCCGAAACACATGTGTATTTTAATTAAACTATGTGAGTGTATTTTAATGATTACTCATATATTTAAAATGGGAAAATAGAAAACAGAAATAGGAAAAACCAGGTTAAAACAAGTTAATTTCTTTAGGATTATTTGTAACATATATGACAGAGAAATGCACAGATAAGTAAATGTAATTTACTTTACAAATGTAATTGTATTAAGTTTCATTTTTGTGAAAATCGGAAATTGTATTTGCGATGACTCACTCGAGCTTAACATCACTAGAAAGAGATTCCACGCACAATTTTCCCGTCTTCGGGAGAGATTAAAAAAAAGAATATAAAATAAGTCTACCCAACCACTTGGAAGCCATGTGACACAATTTCCAATTAGGAAAGACCCAGCTTGGTCAGGATTTTTAAAACTGCCTAGAAACTGTGAAACCTTAGTTGTTTACAAGGTAGACCTGGGACCCCCAGTCATCCTTCTTGGATTCTTGGACTCGAGATTGATGGCGAGCCACCAATTTTGAGTATCGACCCCTACCACCAATCACGACTAGTGATCTTATGGTAGTAGTTTTCTTTCTAAATTCTCTTGACTAGACTTGGACTGTGACTAAATCCCAACTGGATTTGTTTCCCCTTTTGAAATAAACACAACCCAAAACATCATCCAATTTGATAATTATTTACTTTTGGCCCCAAGATTTTGTAATTATAGTTGTGTTGTAAATGTTAAAAAGTTTTATTTTTCCAACGGTGTCATTTGGTTATTTGTTCCGACAAACCTAGAGGTGTACATATGAAGTGGGTTACATTTACCTACTTAAGGGCCCGGTCACACAGCCGTTTGCGTCTGTATCGCGGGTAAAATTTAGCGGTTTTTTTTGCCCGTGGTTGCCCGCGATGGAAAATGCGCAAAATTGGCCAACCCGCTGTTCATCGGTGCTATGCCCGCAAAATAGACGCCGGCGACTGTTCCGCTTCCTCATCGCGTCATTTCCGCGTCATTTTCTCGTGTGGACCTCGGGTATAAAAGCTGCCGAGCCGGCGTTATGCCGAGAAATGCATCCTTGCCGATATTTGCATCCCCTCGCTACTACAACCACTTTTACCTCGTTTTATCTCACTTTTATATCACTTTTAGGGAATTTAATGGCGAACATATAACCAAAACCACTTCGTCTTGCATTTGTTGGGAATGTAATACAACTTAAACCATTCCGTCCTTGTATTTGTTGTGAATGTAATCGAACGATAATGCACGCCGTATACAAATCACTTTTGAGCAGGTAACATGTTTATTTTGCCTTTTTCTATTCAAATCGCTCGTATTGAAACTGTTATGCACTCTACCATAAAGCTTATTTCTGCATAATAAGCTTTACGGTAGAGTGCATAACAGTTCTCAAAAGTGATTTATATATGGTGTGCATTACCGTTCGATTACGTTCACAACAAAAACAAAGACGGAATGGTTTATGTTGTATTACATTCCCAACAAATGCAAGACGAAGTGGTTTTGGTTATATGTTCGCCATTACATTCCCTAAAAGTGAGATAAAACGAGGTAAAAGTGGTTGTAGTAGCGAGGGGATGCAAATCTCGGCAGAGATGCATTTCTCGGCATAACACCGGGCTGTAGAAATCATAACCGCTCAAGACACAGTCCCGTGAAGATCAAGATTTCAAGCTATGGCACCGAAGAAGCCAATATGTTATTATTGTAATAGTTTTTCATTTTTATTTTATTATCTTGTTATGAAATGAAAATAAATGTCAAGAAATAAAAATGGATTAGGACGAGGTCACTACGGTGACGGGGATCCATGTCCACCCCTTGACGTCTCGAGCACAACTGACGTGTGCTCGGCAAATCGCGCTGTATATACGCGGAGAAAGGCGTTTGACTGTTACACGCGTAACACGCTAATTTCACGTAATAACACCGCGATACAGGCGCAGAACATGCTATGACCGTGCTCCACCCACGATTACCCGCTGAAATTTCGCGTCCTACCCATGTGTAACCACGCCCTGGCCGCGGCCAGAGCACGTCGTTCCGCGTCATTTCCGCGTCATTACCTCGTGTGCCGCCCGCGGTTAACACGTGGTCTAAAGTTTTGAGCAGCGCAAAACTTTTTCGCGCGGCCAACCGCGTGTGAATTTCCGACCGCGTGTAAAGCACTGCTGTATCTTGTCTATATGGCGATCTCAATGCGTCCAACATCGTCTGCCTCACGGGTAGAAATTTCTGGCCGTGATTCAGCCTCGATATGCCCGTGAAAGGCTTGGTGACCGGGTCCTAAAGTTTTGAGCAGCGCAAAATTTTTTCGCGCTGCCATCCGCGTGTGAATTCCCGACCGCGTGTAAAGCACTGCTGTATCTCGTCTGTATGGCGATCTCAAAGCGTCCAACAGCGTCTGCTTCACAGGCAGAAATTTTTGGCCGTGATTCAGACGCAAACGGCTGTGTGACCGGGCCCTAAGCAACTCCTCTTTAGCCTATGTTTCTTTAAAACCACCTAACCGGTTAGTAAACTAACCAAGTTTTTATGAAAACATCCACTTGTTTCTTCACTGACTTGAGTTGTATAGAACACCGGAAACACCTGCATGCAAACTTGTCAGGCCTTGTCCCTGAATAAAGTCTCTGCCATGCAGATATAGATTGCAAAACAAAAGCGCGACAAACCACAACAGCGGTGCGTATCAGTTTGCCTGCCAGGAACTATTGAACTTTTCTTCAGCACCAGTGCATCGACTGTACTTGACACGCCATTCCCCGCACGCTTTTCTGCTTTTTCTATGTCGTCTTCTTCTGTGGTACCTGTCAGAGGAAGCCAGGCCTGTGTTAGCCCCGGGGATATCCTGAGAACACCCTGCTTACACAAAAGCCCGTGCCTCCCCGTCTTGGCACTGTTTATTTTCACTCATAACATGGCACACAAATGAATGTAGGGGTCAAGGTGAGGCTACCGCACTTGCGACATACGAACAACAAACAGATGTTCTTTGATGATAATCAAAGGGAAGGGAAAAGGTCTCTCAATGGGGGAGGCATTGTAAAGGTTGACCTCTTCCAGAGCCTTGTAGAAGCAATCTTCTTCGGCCACAGGAGTTAGTGGAGACACTGCTTATCATCAGTGTGGGGCACGTTACCTTAAAAATGTAGTGAGCGTTATTAACTACTTCTCCCAAAAAGTAACTAAGTTAATAACTGAATTACTCTATAGTAAAAGAAACACCGTAGTGACGTCTTTGACCAGAGTTTACTTGTAGGGATGGGATTTCTGACTTTTTTTAGAGAACCGGTTTTTACGGCTTGGCTCACTAAAGAGAGCTGGCTTTTTCAGGTTGTTTCTGTTGCTTAGATCCCTACATTACCAATTATTATGTAAAATTATGCACATAAAAAGGGGAAACAGAAAGAGAAAAGGATAAACATGGAAAAACATTATAAAAATGCAATACTAAAATGAAAGAGAGATACAAGAAGAAAAAAAATTAACTTTACATTCTTATTTGAAACAGAATAGCACTGAAAACCACAAAAAATATGATTAAAATACTTATAAATCTACAAAAAAGACAAAATACAAACAATTTAAACCTCTTAACAGATTTAAAGTTAACAACACAAAATCCCAGAAAATAGGTGCATATTGACCAATCACTAGAGAAAAAAGGCTTCTCAGATGAAACCTGCTATTGTGTCAGGACCAGAAGAGAGGCAGGACCCACTTGCGTACGTTTCTCTCAGTTTTATTGGGAGAAATGAAAGGATTGCACACACTATCCGGTGATCGCTGGTTGCGGGGAGGAAGTGGCTCAGAACGCGGAAATGGCACTTCTGTGGCGAGCGGTGGCGGTGTCGGGAGCGTAAAAAACAGGTCAGTAGGAGCTACTACTGACCTGTACAGGACAGGAGAGCAAAAAACGTGGTCGAGATCAGCACCGAGTGAAAGCCAGTTTAGGAGAGTAGACGTGGTCAAGATAAAAAAAACGGGTCGAAGTCGGGAAACAAACGGGAGCCAAAACAGGAGTGAGTCAGGGTCGAAAGGCTTGCCTAGAGTAAACTGAGGTTCGCAGCCGGACTGACAACAGGTGACAGAAAGGAGTGGGTTCAAATAGTGACAGGGAGCCAATCAGAGTCTGAGGCAGTTGGCGCCAAATGAGCGGGTATAGCTGCTTCGCATCAGTAATCATGTTGAATGGTGGAGAGAAGGATTCCTTTGTTAACTTCCAAAAACCGGCTCATGGAGCCATTTAGTTCGCCAGCAACCTGAGTCGTTGTTGCACTAATGACCACAGGGGTGTCAAAAATAGGGTTCATTATTTTTTGCGTCTCAGCCCTCGCCTTTTATTTCTCGGTGCATCAGTAAGCACTTCTGTATATCCGTAATTTCCATCTGACTAAATGGTAGTCACTATGTTAAAAGGTGACATGAACCGAAAAGATGTGACGGAAACAACCCGGGGAGAGCGGAAAAAGCCAAGCTGAAAACGACATCAGGTTTTCAGAGCACGCCAGTGCGTTGGCGTCAGTCACAGCAATGACGTGGTTCATCAGATTTCCCCGTTTCTAAAAAAATAACGCGGTTACGTAACCAAATAATACAAAGTACACACAATTGTTAGGCTTTGCCAGAGAGGATTTCATCATGGACACGAGAGCCAAGTCAACCCATTTATTGGGAGTTAAGGGAAATAACCAAAAGCGCTCCTAATGGGGAGGAAGGGCAGTGCATTTTACATTGGGTCGTTTAAGTGATCGAGAACATAACTGTTCAATAGTGTCACTTTTTGTCACATTACACTTGATGGTCAGGAAAAACACTAGGTGTAGATGATTGGAGGTAGGTATGGATCACTAGTCCATTTGTCTGTTGGTGATCTCTGGGAGAACAGTGGCTTGCTGGATCAAGAGACAAAATTTTGGAAATTATTTATAAACACATTTTACTTTATATTGTAAATAAATTGGTACAACTTTTGCTTTTGTCGGGGTCCACATTTGCGTTGTCATGTAAAGGCTTTTGTCACGAACCAGAATGGAATCTCTGCCCCAATTGCGTTCGTTTTAAAGGAATCTTTATTGGATTGAGCAGACAGAGCTTGCTTTGGAAGCCGATGGTTGTCGGTCGCTAGCAGCGTTGGACGGAATGGCAACTCCGTGACAGGTAGGCAGAATCGATACAGCTTAGCGGACAGGTCGTTGGCCAGGGCAGGAGAGTAGATCGTAAACGGGGGGCAGAAATAGGTCGAACCAGGAGTCAGGCAGGAATCAAGCAGGAGAAGTCTTTGGTACTGGTAATCTGGCGAAACACACAGAGAGACACAAGTACGGTCTGACACTCCCCTCTGGGTGCTGAGAGCTTAAGAGGGGAGTGCCAGCCAATCAGAGAGCCCTCTCGTTAGTACCAAACGATTGCCCCAGGTGTTTTGAGTTTGGCAATCATGACAGAACCCCCACCCTCAAGGGACGGCTCCAGAAGTCCCAAAACAAACAAAAATAATCCATGGGCTCGTGACAGGTAATCCTCGGGTATGTCATAAGTAAACCAATAGGTGCGTCACAGGTAATCCTCGGGTGCGTCGCAGGCAATCCTCAGAACTTTTCTGAGTGGACAGAGACCCCCTCCTCAGCATCCGAAGGGGCGGCAGGGGGTGGGACCGAAGTTGAAAGAACCCATGAGCTGGAACCTCGGGAACGACCTCGGCGCGGAACTGGTTTGTCCAGATTTAGGCGGTAGGTAGACTGGAAGGCAGGCTTCATGTCAGACCGGTCTCGAGGCAAGCCGACGGACGATCCGGGATTGCTGGAACACAAATGTCGAGACCGGTGGGAAGGCAGGCGGACGGACGGACGTCGAGACGGGCGGGCGGACGTACGTCGGCTAGACGGACGTCGGAACATGCGGGCGGACGGACGTCAAAACCGGTGGGCTGGTATGCAGGCAGGCGAACTGGGCGGACGGATCAGCGGTCCAGGCGCCCCGACGGACGACGTGTCAGGCAGGCATGCGGATCGAGGGTCGGGCAGGCAAGCAGGCGGGCCAGGCTGGCGAGCAGGAGAACCGGGCTGGTGAGCAGGCGAGCTGGGCTGGCGAGCAGACGGGCCGGGCTGGCGAGCAGACGGGCCGGGTTGGCGAGCAGGCGGGCCGGGCTGACGAGCAGGCGGGCCGGGCTGGCGAGCAGGAGAGCCGGACTGGCGAACCGGCAAGCTGATGGGAACCTCAGATAGATCAGGCATTGCGGGAGGAGACCTGGAAAGGATAGGATGAGAGGTTGTATGAAAACAGGTTCGTTGGCATTCAGCCCCCCACTCCAGGACCGCCCCTGTCCGCCAGTCCAAGTGAGGGTTGTGCTTAACCAGCCACAGTTGTCCCTGGACAAGGGGTTGACCGGGGGAAGGAAGCAGGTAGAAACTTATCCACTCGCGGTGGTTCCCAGACAGTCTCATCTCCACCGGCTCTGTAATTTGTGTTTCCGTGCCCAATAGATGCCCATCCAGAGCTTGGGCAGTAACTGGGGTTCGAAGGCGAATGCCTCTGAACCCCATACTCCGGGCAAAGGCCGCACCCAGTGTGTTCACCTCCGCGCCTGAGTCCACAAGGGCGGACAGGGTTGACCCGGAACTTTAAAGGTGCACATGGAGCCCTGGCCTTCCGGTCGGGAAGATCGGGGTGTGGACGGAACCCAACCAGACGACTCCAATCGTCCGGTGAGCTCCCCCTTTTGACAGGCAAGAAATGTCTGGTGTCCCTGCCCTCCACAGTACAGACAGAGGCCGATAGAGAGTCGACGCTGACGCTCCTCGACGGACAGCGACGTGCGATCCACCTCCATAGCCTCTGGTGGGTCTAGAGGAATCGTGGGTGGCTGCTGGAATTTCGAGACGGCGTCGGTCCTCTCGGGTGAGCAGGAAGCAGGGTGGCTCTGGTGGACTCTTTCACGGCGTCGCCCCTGGACCCAATGATCGATCCGGGCTGTCAACTCGTTCGACGTTGAGCGTGGCCGGGGGAGCATGGGACACTAACTCGTCCTTCAAATAGTCCGCTAGGCTGAAAAGATAGGCGTCCACAAGCGCTTCAGCATTCCAATTGCTTTGGCTCGCTAGTGTCCGGAAATCGATGGAGTAGTCGGCAATTGTGCGCCTCCACTGGCAAATGTTCATGAGCGAGCGGGAGGCGTCGGCCGAAGAGGAGCCCGTATCGAACACCTTCAGCATTTCTTGGGTCAGAATCTCTGGGAGGGCATCCAACTTTGCTTGCTGGCGTTGAAGCATTTATTGATGCTGCCAGAGAAGTCGGAGAAATGCGGACACGTCACCCGACATCCGTCGGAGCTCTGCCTCAGTCCGATGCGAACGCTGCATGGCTCCTTTCTCCGATCGGTGCTCGTGAGAAACGTTCGCTGGGTCCTCTTCTAGTCAGACCGTTCTGTCACGAACCAGAATGGAATCTCGGACCCAATTGCGTTCGTTTTAAAGGAATCTTTATAGGATTGAGCTGACAGAGCTTGCTTTGGAAGCCGATGGTTGTCGGTCGCTAGCAGCGTTGGACGGAATGGTAACTCTGTGACAGGTAGGCAGAATTGATACAGCTTAGCGGACAGGTCGGTGGCCAGGGCAGGAGAGTAGATCGTAAACGTGGGGCAGAAACAGGTCGAACCAGGAGGCAGGCAGGAATCAAGCAGGAGAAGTCTTTGGTACTGGTAATCTGGCGAAACACACAGAGAGACACAAGTACGGTCTGACAATCCCCTCTGGGTGCAGACAGCTTAAGGGGGGAGTTCCAGCCAATCAGAGAGCGCGCTCTTTAGCGCCAAACGATTGCCCCAGGTGTCTTGAGTTTGGCTATCATGACAGCTTCATAGTTTTATCAGCATGCAAGCTACTTACTTTAATTTCCTGACCATAAGCCACAGCTTTTGTCACATAATTTCAACCCTGCGGCCAATGAAAAGATGCAGCTAATATTTACATTTTTTTCTAACATCTGCAAGGGAGCAGGAAAGGTAAGAGTGAGACATTTAGGTAAGATCTAAGGCTTGAGCGTACACCCGGCCCAATTTGGGTTGGGTCGGCCTAAAATGTCAATCATACCGTTCGGGTACGTACCGGCTTCTCTCCGTGCCTTTTTTTGTTTAAATTATCCACCCAATATTTTTTTCTCTGTTTCTTACTCTTCTTTTTGGGTGCGGTGCAGTGCAGTGCAGGAGGTCCAATCTTATTTCTACCTGTAGTGAGACAATAGATGCAACAAGATGCAAGTCACATAGAAACAACATATAAGTCACGCCTGCTGTACCTGGTTTGCTACTGGTGACACACAACATAATTTGCACATAAAGGCAAACCCCCTGATTTTGATATTTTATTTTATGGTTCTAAATTTCGCGTCTATGTACAGGTAGGTATATACTGTACATATTAACCAGTTAAATTCAAACTCAATTGTTGCTAGCTCGGCAGCAAGGCACAGTGGTTAGCGCATGTACGACACAGTTCTAAGGTCATGAAATTGAACCTCCTGTGTGGAGTTTGCATGTTCAGGGTGTCCCTTGCCCACTGCCCGAGGATAGCTGGGATGGGCTCCAGCACCCCCGCAACTCTACTGAGGATAAGCGGTGCAAATAATGGATGGATGGATGGATGTTGCTAGTTCACAAAATAGTTGTTTCTTTACTTATTGTGTCCAGGCTCTATATTGTAATTAGAAACATACCAGCGTATTTACCACCTAACCAAAGGAAGTCAGTTTAGCATAGTAATACTACTAACATTTAATGTTAAAGTGACCAACCAACCAACCAACCAAAGGTTGACCGGTGAGCCAACTAACTCTACTGTAATCAAGCAAACAGCTAGCGATGAACGGCTTTGCCTTGAACCAAGTTACCCGAAGACAGGTTTGTCACTCTCAAGCTCTTAATCAAGGGTGTCTGTCAGCATTCGCCCTGTGAATGATAAGTCAACAGTCTTGTTAGCCGAGAATGATTGATTTGTCTAAAGTAGCACGACGGATGGCGAGGACGCCGCCATTGGATTAAGTGCCGCTGTTCCTGCGGTGAGCAGCGGTGATTAATGAACAACTCGCTGCGTTCGCGATGTTGTCGCCCGGGGTTTCAAATCACGTCAAGACTGATGAGGCCAAGCAATATAATCAGCAGCTGCTGTTGAGCTTCGACTCCGCAGGCTGTCCGTCAACCCCCAAAAAGATCAAGATAAGTCATATTGACCTGCAACATGACTTGCTGAAGGAATACTTTTTCCAATGTGCTTTTTCATTTTCAAAATATCAATCAATTTGACAATTAAATGCTTGTGCAAAGTATTTAAACAGCCAGGAGGCAAGCTAGAAATTGCAAAATCCTTTGTAACACTCTACGCAACATTACATTTTCAATGTTACTTACCGTAAATTCCGGACAACAGACCGCACCTGATTAAAAGTCCCATAGTCAAGTTTACGAATGAAACCCAGTTTTGTCTGTGTACAAGCCACACCAGATTTTCAGCTGCAGGCCCAAACAGCCCCCCCAAAAAAGAAAAAAATCATGTCCATTAATTACATTCTAATACTGCATTCTAGAAAATTGTGAAGTCGGAAATATCCCACCCGGATAATTCCAGATACGACCTCAAAGCGTTTCAAGTAAAGTGGGAAGTCTGGTTTTCCAACCTTCGACCAGGAAAATATAATTGGAATGACACTCGAAGTGGGAGCTCTTAGTCCCAAAGTCGGGGTACATATCTTTTCTCCTGGTCACAGGTTAAAAAAACAGACTTCCCACTTTTATGGACAGCAGCATTATCCCCGACACACTCCACGCCATTTTCAGCTGTGTCCTTCTGCTCCGAGTTGTTAGCGTCACGTATTTTCGGATCATGTGACCAGTCAAGATGGAGATTACAAAGATGAGCACAGATACTACTGTGTCAAAAGAAAACATAATGCAGGCGGTGACACGTAAAGTCAAAGCCCTATATTTTGAGACGACAACGTCAGGGCAACCATACTGTGGATGATAGTGCCAGATTGCAACACAGATGGGTCTTTCTTTGTTTTCATTGGTGGTTGCAATGAGCCAAATTGCATTCACTTGTTATTGTTCCTGGAGTATCAAAGGACACTTCAGAGACCTAACATTGATGCCAAAGTTACAAAAAGAGAGGAGTTTTCGATAGATAACTTTCCCAGCTGTTCAATTTTGATGTATGAATTGAGGACTTTATTATTGGGGAAAAAGTTGAAGTAATGGAGCATGATGTAAATATTGAACAAAATAATGCTAAACCTTCTGTTTTGCTCCTGTTATGTATCATATGAATAATGTTGGCAAAAACATGGACTAATTTCTCTTGAAGGGGGTCATTAATATTTTCAGACGTAACCACTCTTTTGTATTTATGAGCCGCACTATTTAAAATGGAGCAAAGAAGTAGCGGCTTGTTGTACGGAATTTATGGTTATTTCTTTTTACAGTACAAAGATTACCGTTGGGACCCTACATATATTTTAATACAGAAATCTGCAATTACCCAACATCCAATAGTTGTCCTCGGTTGCTGTTGTTGTGCAACTGCTCATATTGCCGAGCTGGCAAACAGCAGGGAAGAAGCAGGGACTAGGATCGAGCATTTCTACATGTTGTATACCTCCCCATAGAACGATTGTGTTTCTCGTTTCTAGCATTTATTTGAAAGCTATCATTTCCTGCGACGCATCGGTTGCATAAAACGTCATCGATTGGCTACATGATAGATGGCTGCTGTCCAATTATCGACAAGTATATTGACGACGCTTTGGACGCTCTGCATCTTATTACCGCCTGGTTAAACGATACATCTCGGTAAACAGCACTCTCGGGAATAAAATGAGAAGAAATACTCGTGTTGTAAACTTGAGTATATTTTACTAAGGAATATGTACTCTCGTGGTCATTTTCCTGACGTTGTGCCCTTTTTCTGAATCCATTTGAAAACATTAAGTTGTTTTAGATCACACATTTTAGGTTTCCATGTTGTCCCTATATGGTAGACCATGCACAATTTATGGGAGATGAATAAATGTATTACACTATCTCTTTTTTTTACTTGAATACAGTGACCGCCACATACAAAATAAATGTGTTTCCAGGTCAAGCTTTCATCTAAAATTTCTCGTATCTCGAATCATTTTTCCCCATGGGAATTAACCCAAAAGAATATCAATCTGTTCCTGGCCTCTCAAAATCCCCCATGTTAACCCTACATAGCTATAAAAACATACTTTCTGCTTACTAAAAACACATTTAAAAAATAATTATACATAAAGACACAATATTAAGAAAGATGATAGGATAATTACGAAATGAAATGGAGATATATTATTAGCACTTACTGTGAAGAAAGTTGGCTATTGCTAACTTGAAGAGTCTTAAATGTTCGTTGGTTCTCTGCATGATTCACCAACAACAACTTTACTTTGTAGTCACCACTAGGCTGGCAAGAGTACACAATGCTAAAGTGAGATGATCTTTTACTCCTCAGCCATGATGAATGTCCTCCGAGCATTTTCTTTGGTCTTAGTTCAACAAACACTTGTTGAAGGATATATTTTTTTCAGAAATTAATGAGGCTAAGAGCTGCGTAAACTCTTCAGCAGATTTGGTACCTGCACTCACTAGTTCCCCATGTCGTTTTATCCTTCTATTTTGATCACTTGGAACTTTAGTAGTAGCGTCTAAAAATTCTAATAACTTAGATTTTTATCTCATCTGTTGGGCAAGAATTTTGCTCAAAAGACCTTTCGTATCTCAAATTTATCGTGACTAAAGTAGCTCATATTTAGATGCACCACTGTATTTTTGTAAATTTCAAACTTCTATTTCCTCTTCAATGACAGGTCGCTGGAGTTTCCTTTAATCCTTGAGGAACAATGACAAGCAAATGCAACTTGGTCCATTACCGCGGTAATTACAATGACAACAACACAAAAAACATGTCTGTGTTGCGATCTGGAATTATTCCCCAAAGTACAGTTGCCCTGCCGCTGTCCTTAGAAAATATAGGGCTCACAATTTACGTGACACGGCCCGTGTTTGCATTTTCTTTCAACTAAGTAGTATATGTGCTTTTCTTTTTAATCGCCATCATGATGGTCACATGATCCAAAGATATGTGACACAAACAACCCTGTTGTTTTATGTATTGTTCATCTTGGTAGTTGTAATTTTTAACACATAGAACAGACACATGAAGTTAGGTTAATTCATTCTAAAGGTGCCTTATCTAAACGTTTCAATATAATAAAAGCAATAACCCAATAAGCCAACCACCACAACCTTTGAAAAGAAGACGAAGTGCTACACTGCATCATTGAAGGTCATACGTTAATATAATTACAATAACACTGTCTGGAAAGTTTTTCTGTAGCATGAAAATGAATTACGTTGGGCCCTAACTGTATGTCGTGAAACTAGAATTGTTTACTACTTTTATTTGACTCTCCAAGTTTAGTAGGTCTTAATCTAAGCTCGTTTTCTTTTCTTGTTGTAGCTGCAAGGATGCTAAGTAATGTTCGGCTGTCAAGCCTGGCTCCCGTCTCCATTAGTTTTAACAGTAATACACAATTTAACCTTCACAATAGCATTTGCAGGATCATAACACTGGCAGAGAGTGTAATTTTTCCAACAAGGCGCACCACAATGTGACCTGATTTATCTTGGTTCCTTAGAATGTGTCATATTAATCTGCAAATCCGTTTGTGATGCATTACCGCCACGGTGATCATGATTCACTTGTTCACTCGCATTTTCCTGTTCTTTCGTGTGTGTAAGTAGCACCTAACAGCTGTGTGTATTGTAAGCTCTGTGGGCATTTTTGCTCTTGCATGGGAACCTGTAAAGTTTTGTTCTTTATGGAGACAAAAAAGATTCTTATTGTCCAGACACTCGGGAACATGACCTCTGGCACCTGATTGCTACTATGGATCTAATTGTATCTGGTGCATTTGTTTTTACTTTACATTTATAACTCTGCACGTCTGGTTAATACGTCAAGCCCACGGAGCAAAGGTCGAAGGTTCACGTCCAGCTACCTGCCTCCCCGTGCTGTGTTTGCATGTTCCCCCTGTGTCTCGGGCACTCCGGTATCCTTCCACATTCCAAAAACATGCATAGTAGGTTAACTGGTGACTCCAAATTGTCCATAAGTGTCAGTAGGTGTGTGAATGGTTGACTATCTCTGTGTGCCCTGCGACTGGCTGGTAAAGGAGTTTATACATTTGACTTTAAAGGATTTTATACGATTGACTACAAGTTACATGTATTCAGTTTAATGCAGTAAAGATATTCACTGACTGTGCTTTAGTTCAATGTACTGTATAATAACATAGGGCAGGCTGTTTTGAAATGCATAAGGTTTTGTCTAGTGCTTTTGATAACAGGTGCTGTGTTGTGGGATTGTTGAGCGCAAACAACTGCTTGGCACGTCTATGGGAGGAGCCGAGACGCCATCTTGCGGGGAGATGTGAGCCAATCTAAAGAAGTTCAGAAGAAGGCTTCCCTCACACTCAAAGTGACTTCAGCCGTTTCCTGTTCACACTTAGTTCTGCTGTGAATGATAAAATCCGCCCCGTGTGGAAATGTCGGCCTTCCTGGTCATTTTCTCTCAAGAAACGAGCGTGCATAATTGTTGGATGAATGTAGGTCGTGTTTGGTTAATGGAGTCAGATAACTAATTCGAACAATTTGGTAAACGGTACATTTTAATAGTTAAATCCCAACACTGGCAACCAGTTGAGGGTGCCCCCTGCCCATTGCCAATAGATAGCGGGGATGGGCTCCAGCCCCCTGGCAACCCTGTTAAGGTGCAGAAAATGGATGGATGGAATTATTACTCCTTCACTTATGATGTCTTACTTAATGGACTCCATGATAATTCATGTATTTGATGCTTATTATTTACTTTTTAATATAATTCCTTGAGTTGTTGAAACATCCATTTATTCAGTTGTTTTTTTAGTCTCTACATTGTTTAAAGTGGTGTTTTTAGTTTGCAGTTAGAGGAATACTGTGAGTCTTATCGTGACTTGCAAGAACTGGTCTTGACAAAGGGCTGCTGTGAAATAGATATTTTTCCAGGAAGTCTACAGTTTCTTTTTGTCATAGTCCACCCTCTTCGTGTGAAAGGGGATTGTCAACCATGTTGACTGTGCACTTGTGAAACCATTTGTTCTGCCCCTCTCATTCTATTTGTTAATAACGTCAACTAAATTGTTCAACTCCAGTTCTTGTTTTGCCTGTCTCACAACCTGAAGAAAAACACGCGGACTGAAGAAAAGTCAGGTCATCTTCAACCCTAAATAAATGATGCCATATTTTTTTACACTTTGACCACACATTCGTTTATATTGTTGAGGAATGTCTATTTTCTTCAGCGTGTTTTTTGGTTGTAGGTACTAAGAAGGCAGTTTTTCAAAATAGAGGCTGAAAACAAATTAGCGGTTCCTTCGAATGAACTAACTGAATTAACAAACAATGGCTGTAGCCAGTGTCTGAAAGTCATGGCAAAGAGTTAGCGGACACCATGGCAGACAACTCTGAAAAGTTGCCTGCCCAGCCATATATTTGCCTGCCCCATTTTTCACAACTTGAAACACAATAAGACGACTACTCGCAAAAAAAAAACATTGTTGCAAAGTATTAAGGATTGATAATAAGAATATATAACAGAACAACACTTTAAAAGAAATTTTATTATGACATCGCTGTTTTCCATCTGCCATCAGTATTTACCTGTATTTACTCATCTTCATTCATGCAATGTTTGCGTTGCGTCGTCTGCTACAAGCCACATGAACTCCTCCTTCCACGATGCTTTTAATGTACGTTTACATCTTGTAGCGTCATAAATTTCGTTCGCTTCTTTTGAATCTTTCTTCTGGGGCTGAGGTTTTGGCTTGATTCCTAACCACTTATCCATGTTTCTTGTGTTCTCTGTGCGTCTACTTTGGAAAATTATATGCAAATGCACGACCTTATAATGCTCGGAAAAGTCTGGAAGCACGAAGTTATTTGATGGTGGCCTCCGATTGGCTGCTGAGTATGCAAATTGTTAAACGAACCGAAATTCCGATATTTCCGAACCGAACAGAAATTTCGAAATCGGAATAGAGCAAACGTTTGATTTGAGAAAAAATATTCTTATTTTTTTTCTTGAAAAAGTTGACGGCCACCCGGGCGGAGACGTTTTGTAAGTCTTACGCCCGACGTAAAAGATGCACGACCTTGATGTTCAGGCAGGCGTTATTTCAGACACTGCTGTAGCAGCTCACTTGGGTCAAGACTGACATGTTTTACCGTCATAACTCTGCGCGTCTGGTTAATACGTCGACCCCATGGAGCAAAGGTCGAAGGTTCACGTCCAGCTACCTTTGTTTTCTTAAACAAAAACAGCAGTCCATAAGATCTGAAGATCTATTACAAGTTAGTCATACAGTTGATTAGAGCTCTATCCTTCTGATGACTGCCTCGTTATATTTGGGATAATGTCAATCTGCTCAACCTTTTAATAAGGAAATCAATTATATTTTGTTAAAACGGACAAACGCTGGACTTTACTCAGGATGATCTTCTCTGGAATGTGTTTGTACACAATCATAAATATATACACATTTCCTCAGGAACTGAAATTGATGGTTCTTGTCTTCCGTTGTGTATTTTAGACAAATGAGTAATGTGTTATCAATAATTAAAACATAACTGAAGTTACATAAGTATGACTAAATAAATGAAAATGTTATGAATAATAATATAAATAATAATATAATATGATATAAAGGCAGGGAAACATTTAAATATTACACCAATACCAATTCCACTGTATTTTACAAAATCCAATCTTATCTGATCCAATATCAGCGGATACTTCCCATTCCCTTTTTTTTTTAGGTAATGACCAACATGTTATCAATTATTTCGTAGTACAGTGTTTAGCGCATTCGCCTAACATGCAAAAGGTCCCCGTTTTTTTGGAAACATTTGTTGGCCTGGAGACGGATGGGCACCACTCGGCACGCCACGGAAAATGGTGCCCAAACAACCCTAGTGGTTAAGGAGAGCCATACGCCCACCCACCATATTAAAAGTAAAAATGTGTGAAATACAAGAAAAGGGTATAACTCTTGATCATAAGAATCCTAGTTAACATGAAAGTGTCATAATGCTTAATCCCAAGTCTTAATCATCAGTCTTCAACTGGCTAAATCTCACCAATATCTTCACAGTGATATGAGAAAATTGACATGTTTTTTTTCTATTACGCATCATTGGTTGAATCTCTTAACTGTACTCGTCACGCCAATTTTGTCCTGATGACACCTTTTTTTGTGTGGCCAAATTCAATCACTTTTCTACAGACTTTAAAAGCCAAATTTTAATTTCTCCAGTACCCTTAAAAGAAGTGTGAGTCATGTATTTTGCAATACAATTTGTCGGGACCAGAACGGAAACAGGACCTCATTGCGTTACATTTCTCACAAGTTGTATTATTTTTTATTATTCTCACAAGTTGCGCCCACGATCCGGTGTTCGCTGAACGCGGGAAGCAAGTCGCTCTCGTACTTGGATTGAGCTCCGAACGCGGAGCGATGGTGGTGTCAGGGATGGAAAAAACGGGTTGGTAGCCGGGACTGGGAGAGCAAGGCGTGGTCAGGAGCAAAACAGGTCGTAGCAGGAGACAGACAGGAGCAAAAATGGGATAGGTGGGAGTTAAGGTCAAAAAAGGCTTGCCTAGTATTCACTGAGGTTCACAGACGGACGGACAACAGGGGACTGAAAGGACTGGGCTCAAATAGTGACAGGGAGCCAATCAGAACCCGCGGCGGTTTGCGCCAAATGAGCAGGTGATTCCCATCAGTAATCATGACACAATTATATCTGGCATATACATATGCTATTTTTAATCCTTCATGTGGATTTATCAAGACATATGATTTTTAGATCTTGATTTTATTGTGAATATATTTGTGGATTTGATGTGTAAATGTTGTTTAGACAAATCTATCCTCATATAAGTTTTGGGTTAAATGATGGTAATATGTATTTACATTTTTAGTTGCAGGAAGTTCTTGCCACAACAATTTACCACTTAGAAGCGCTACATTAATTTTTTGCATGGCCCATAAAAATGTCCATAAGTGATACGTAATTCTTGCACTAAAAGACAATGTTTAGTGCCCTGTTTAGGTCTAGTATGCATCTGTCCTTAATCTGTCCTTAATACCAATTGCCGTTATTCACGAGCAAAGATTTTTAAGCAGACTTGTGAAACATGGCAATAATTTCAAGCATTTAACTGCACTTCACCCAAAACTCCACCCCATTCCAATCTTTGCAAAGACAACATTTAAATCCAAGCCTTTTTAAGGATTTCAAGCACCCATAATCCTGTGATGATAATAGCCAAAAAAGTGTCACAATTATAAAATTGAAGCCAATCGTGATCCAAATTCTCCCTTTAAGTATGCCACCGCTGCTGTGACTGTAATCTGAAAGCAGTAGAAAGCTTCCTTTTCCCTCTCCCTTCATCCTTTGGTGGCCAAGATAAACGAGCCCCGTCTAAATAATGCAGTACCTCCTAATTCTCTTTGATTAGTTGCGAATGGGACGCCACCGACCCAACGAAATTGGTCATCAGCATAAATAATGAGCAAATGAACTGATAGAAGGCAAAGTCCCAGGCCTTCATAAATCAAGGGCAATCGGTAGGCCTCGGAAGTGGGTGGAATTAGAAGTTGGTGCTCCTATTTATTATGTTGCCATGTGAGGGTGACAGCGTAATAAATCAGCGCCGAAATGCCTCTTTGCATCTGCGCTTGCAGCTCTCGGACTGGCTGCAAATTGCTTTGTGTATGCTCTTAATTGTTTCTTAAATAAGTCTCTTTTTGTGAGAGGTGTAGTCCCCCAGGAAGGGTCACTGGAGTCACAACCCCCAATCACACTGATCAAGCGACAGCTACTCTTTATCAAAAACCTGCTCTGGGTCTACATCCTTTTAGTGGACTTGGCACATAGTTCTGTCCTGCAGGAATTTTAGCAGTCAGACACCTCAAAATAGCCAATAGTAGGTATTACCAGTGTTGGGCGCATTATTGAAAAACAGAAATTAGTTACAGTTACTAATTACTTATTTTAAAAAGTAATTTATTTACCTCCTGAGTTCTGACAACAAAAACTAGTACGATACTCTTAAAGTACCTATCAAATTACAGATAACGGTACATATACCCATCCATCCATCCATTATCTGCACCGCTTATCCTCAGTAGGGTCGCAGGGACGCTGGAGCCCATCCCAGTTATCTTCGGGCAGTTGGCAGGGGACACCCTGAACAGGTTGCCAGCCAGTCTCAGGGTACACAGGGACAGACAATTTGCTCGCTCATTCACAGCTAGGGACAGTTTGGATCGGCCAATTAACCTGAAATGCATGTTTTTTGGAATGTGGGAGGAAACCGGAGTGCCCGGAGGAAACCCACGCAAGCACGGGGAGAACATGCAAACTCCACACAGGAGTTTCAATCTCATGACCTCAGAACTGTGCCGCACACGCGTTAACCACTGCGCCGCCATATACCGAATTAAGTCTCATAAACCTAACCCCCTAAAACTGCTTGAGATAGACACTTACTAAAAGAAATAAAAGAAAATGTGTAAACACACCTGTGAAAGCATGTAACCCTTTTCATACTTATGATTTGTACAATATTGAGGTGCTCCATATCCATTTGGGTTTTTATGGCTACAAACCACTCGAAGATCTCCTTCCTTTCTGATTACTGTCCACTGTCTGGCCTTAGGTGCAATTTCCAATAATGCATCGTTTTTCCATCTTCTGACATCTGTTTTCATTTGCACCAATATTTTGAGTATTTTGAGGCTACATACACACCTTTAAAGTCAGCAGTACAGGACAGATGTTTTCTTATATAGACGCTCCCCTACTTACGAAAGTGGAACAAGAAAGCTTGATGCGGTTGAGAAAATAGTTGGAGCGCTTTTTTTGGAGCGCTCTAACATGGAGGAGGACCTCTTGAGGCTTATCTTCCAAAAGTAAGTTTCAGTTAACTTAATTTATATTTATAGTGTCATGGTTGCCATGGCGCCCAATTGGCCCCACCCATGTGGCCCCACCCATGTGGCACCACCTGCGGTCCATTGACAGATTGGCTTTCCATCTATTTAAGCTCAGTGCTGTCATTTTTCCTTTGTCAGTCCTTCAACGAACCTCTGCCCTGCAAGATGTGGGTTTTGACTCAGTCCTGTTTCCTGTTGGCATTTCCGGTCCAGTATCGTTCCCGTTTATTTTTATCCTGTTTAATATTGGTTTCCCTTTTCGTTCCCGTCTATTTTCGTCCTGTTTATTACTCTCACCAGTTTTCGTTCCCGTCTAGTTTGTCCTATTTATTTTCAATATCCTGTTTTGCTATAAATCCTGTCTGTCCCGTCCTGTCCGGTATCGACCCCATCTGTCCAATATCTACTCGTTCAATGTGTATCAATCTTGTCGGCCTCTGGCTTCCTATAATTTCACGCCAGACTGCTGCCTAACGTGCATGACTCCCCATTTCCCGTAAAATACAAGGCTTGTGTGAGTACGTCACACGTTTGGGGTCCTGATCCTGTTCTGGTTCATGACATATAAAGCATATTATTTCATTAAATGTGTATTTTTTAGTACAAAAATACAGGTTACTTATACAAGTCTTAAACATACTTATATGAACCTTAAACATACAAAATATAGCACTGAAGCAACTTACAAACAAATTCAACCTACGAACGATCATCCGGAACCTATTTCGTTCATAAGGAGGGCAGCGTCTGTATTGCAGAAATGACTTTAGGGCGGCAGTGGCTCTGGAGAGCGCTCGTTTTGGGATCAAGAGATCGCAGTTTGAAACCCGGCTCCCCCATGTTACATGGGGAAGTGTCCTTGGGTAAGAAACTAAACCCCTAATACCCCCAATAAGCAGGTTAGCGCTTTAAGCGGCCTCTATTGGGAAATGTGAAGCACATTTTGAAGCGCTTTGGGAAGTCTTGACTTGAAAAGTGCTATATAAATGCAGATCATTTCATTTCATTTCATTTTACAAATTAAAAAAACAGCAAGATTTTGAGTCTACAATTTTTTTTTTGCTTTGTAGAACTAATCTTCGGTTGCACAAATCAATACAGCAACACCTACAGGCAAAATGTTACAGTGCCCCTTAACTGTTCTGTTTACCCTAATGATATATCTTAGTGCTGTTTCTTGAAATGCCTGATTTTTATTTCCCCACAAGTGTGTTACTTCGCTTTTTCTACATGTATTTATGCCAGTTTTCCAAATACAATTTTAGACCAATTCAAAAACTCTTCGAATGGACAAATCACAATCTCAACCTGAGTCGTTGGTGTGCATGGTTGTCCCTGGACCGTACATCAACCCCCTTTCTCTATGTTGAAATAATGCCCCTGTGAGGCAATGGGAAAAATGACGTGCACTTTTGGTGACATTGCTTCAGAGCCAAGGTGAATGAGCCCAGGAGAAGGAGTGATGGGCGCCTGAATCCCTCCTCAGCAGCCAGCCATCCCTTCCCCCCTTCTCACCCTGTCAATAGAGAGCCTCTTGTCTGATAGAGTCACATCAGGGCAGCACACCTGACACCACCGCCATGTCTTTATTTCCCGCCGAAGTCCCTTCACTGCACACATCGTCTGTGATTAATACATTGATGGCAGCTGGGAGGTGGAGTGGCCTCGCACACACAATCAAGCACCCACTCAGCTACAGTTACTGACAAACTCTCTCTCGGACACCGCCATGGACACTCGCCGAGCACATGTGTCGTAAAATGAAAGTTACAAATGTAACTACGGTGGTGCTTCAAGCACTGAATGTTCTCCTCATGTATGTCATGAACAAGAACAACTGGGCGCCATGGCAACCGTGACAATGTATGTACAACTTGACAAATGCAAAACCAGAATAGTTGCCACGGGGTTCAGCTGGGCAAAGCCCGAAGGGACGACGCGGGACCCTCTTCACATGGGTTCACCACCTGTAGGAGGGGCCAAAGCGGTCGGGTGCGCAGAAAGCTGGGTAGCGGCCAAGGAGGGGTCCTTGGCGCGATGACCCCCGGCTAAAGAAACCGGCTTTTGGGACATAGAAGGTTTCCTCTTTGGCAGGGAAGGAGCCCAAGTTGGTGTGTGTGGTTGAGAAGTTCCGACTAGAAGAGTCGGACTCACCTCCACACACGGCCTGGGCTCTGGTACCAGTGCTCTCGAGAGGGGTTGGACTCTCTTCCACTCTGGAGTTGCCTGTGGTGAGAGGTGCAGAGCCGGTGTGGGCATATTAGTTGTTCCACGGCTCGGCGCCTGTACATTGGGGTTCACCCCAGTAGACGAGAGGGTAGCCTCCCTCCGCCTTCGGGTGGAGGGACGGGTCCTGACTGTTGTTTGTGCTTATGCACCAAATAGCAGTTCAGAGTACCAACCCTTCTTGGAGTCCATAGAGGGTGCGCTTGAGAGCGCGCCCGCTGGGGACTCCCACGTACTGCTGGGAGACTTCAACGCTCACGTGGGCAATAACAATGAGACCTGGAGGGGCGCGATTGGGAAGAACTGCCCCCCTGACCTGAACCCGAGTGGTGTTTCGTTATTGGACTTCTGTGCCCGTCATTTTTTCTCCATAACGAACACCATGTTCAGACATAAGGGTGTCCAGATGTGAACTTGGCACCAGGATACCCTTGGCCGTAGTTCGATGATCGACTTTGTTGTCGTTTCGTCGGACCTGCGGCCGCATGTTCTGGACACTCGGGTGAAGAGAGGGGCGGAGCTGTCAACTGATCACCACCTGGTGGTGAGTTGGCTCAGATGGTGGGGGAAGATGCCGGTCCGACCCGGCAGACCGAAGCGTGTTGTGAGGGTCTGTTGGGAACAGCTAGCAGAATCTCCTGTCAGAAGAAGTTTCAATTCACACCTCCGGCAGAACTTTGCCCATGTCCCGAGGGAGACGGGGGACATTAAGTCCGAGTGGACCATGTTCCGCGCCTCCATTGTCGAAATGGCTGATCGGAGCTGTGGTCGTAAGGTAGTCGGTGCCTGCCGCGGCGGCAACCCTCAGACTTGTTGGTGGTCACTGGCGGTGAGGTATGCCGTCAAGCTGAAGAAAGAGTCATATCCACCCGGGGCGTTGTGAATCGGTGGGCGGAATACTTCGAAGACCTCCTCAATCCCACCGACACGTCTTACTCTGGGGTAGCAGAGTCGGAGGACTCTAAGTTGGGCTCTCGCATCTCTGGGGTTGAAGTCACCGAGGTGATCAAAAAGCTCCTCGGTGGCAGGGCCCCGGGGGTGGATGTGATCCGCCCGGAGTTCATTAAGGCTCTGGATGTTGTGGGCGTGTCATGGTTGGCAAGCCTCTGCAACACCGCGTGGACATCGGGGACAGCGCCTCTGGACTGGCAGACTGGGGTGGTGGTTCCCCTCTTTAAGAAGGGGGACCGGAGAGTGTGTTCCAACTACAGGGGGATCACACTTCTCAGCCTCCCTGGTAGGGTCTATTCAGGGGTACTGGAGAGGAGGTCGAATCTTGAATTCAGGAGGAACAGTGTGGTTTTCGTCCTGGCCGTGGAACACTGGACAAGCTCTACACACTCTGCAGGGTCCTTGAGGGTCCTGTGTTTTGTGGACTTGGAGAAGGCATTCGACCATGTTCCTCGGGAGGCCCTGTGGGTGGTGCTTCGGGAGTATGGGTTACCGCACAGTCTTATCTGGGGTGTGCGGTCCCTGTATGCCCGGTGCCAGAGTCTGGTTCGCATTGTCGGCAGTAAGTCGGATTTGTTCCCGGTGAGGGTTGGACTTCACCAGGGCTGCCCTTTGTCACCTATTCTGTTCATAACTTTTATGGACAGAATTTCGAGGCACAGCCTTGGTGGGGATGGCGTCCAGTTTGGGGGCCTCAGCATTGCGTCACTGTTTTTTGCACATGACGTGGTGCTGTTGGCTTCCTCAGGCTGTGATCTTCAGCTCTCGTGAGAGTATAGCGGCCGGGGTGAGGATCAGCACCTCTAAGTCTGAGACCATGGTACTCAGTCGGAAAAGGGTGGCATGTTCCCTCCGGGTTGGGGATGAGATCTTGCCCCAAGTGGAGGAGTTCAAGTATCTTCGGGTCTTGTTCACGAGTGAAGGTAGGATGGAACGGGAGACGGGTTGGTGCAGCGTATGCCGTCATTCGGACCCTGTACCGGTCCGTCGTGGTGAAGAGGGAGCTGAGCCGAAAGGCAAAGCTCTCCATTTACCGGCCAATCTACGTTCCTACCCTAACCTATGGTCATGAACTTTGGGTTATAACCGAAAGAACACGATCCCGGATACAAGTGGCCGAAATGAGTGTCCTCCGCAGGGTGTCTGGGTTTTCCCTTAGAGATAAGGTGAGAAGCTCAGTCATCCGGGAGAGACTTTGTGTAGAGCCACTGCTCCTCCGCATTGAGAGGAGCCAGTTGAGGTGGCTCGGGCATCTGATAAGGATGCCTCCTGGACGCCTCCCTCGGGAGGTGTTCCGGGCATGTCCCACCGGCAGGAGGCCCTGAGGGCGACCCAGGACACGCTGGAGAGACTATGTCTCACGGCTGGCTTGGGAACGCCTCGGGATCCCGTCGGATGAGCTGGAGGAGGTGGCTGGGGATAGGGACGTCTGGGCATCCCTTTTAAGGCTGCTGCCCCCGCGACCCGACCTCGGATAAGCGGAAGATAATGGATGGATGGATGGATAGAATAGTTGCCTGTGATACCTGTGTAACCCTAGAAGTTGTATAAATTGTGGTGTCACCAAAGCTGCTCTCCAGAAAAAAGCTAATTCTCAAGCGTATTTTATTTCACTGTGTTACTTTTGTGAAATTTATGAAATAAATTGCCAGAGCCTGTGTCCCATAACAATACAAATATACCACTTTAAATTTGTCTTCCCCCTGACCATCATTTTAGTCCTGAATGATAGTTTTAAAATTAGGTGCAAGAAAAGTTTTTTTTTTAAATTTCACAAAATATTGCAAATGAGATATTGCAGACAGCGCTAGGCGAAAGGAAGAAGGAAGTGTACTGTGTTTATAGCTCTGTCTATCCCTAACGCTCACCCAGTCAAATTTCTCTAGGTGGTTTCCTGCCGGTTTTGGGTGTTGTTTTGCGGGCTTTCACCATAAGGTCTCTCAACAGTGAACATAGGTTGTTTCATTAGCTTCTATATAAAGGATTATTTAGCGACATACAGCCAAAACGGCGTCTGTTGGTGTGACACCTTGACTGTAAACTATGGTTGAGATGTGTCCTATAAATTTTAGACCGGACCAGTGGTGTCCCGCCTTCGTTCCTGCTGGATTGGTTGCGCATTTACGATGATTATAACGAAGCAGAATGGGTTACATTTTATCACTGAATCAGAAATACTCCTGAAAAGAGTTTCCTGACCCCTGCTGACAGGGTCATGTAAATGGAGGAGAGGCATCCACTCAAACTCTCTTGCTGTGAACTCACTGGGAGGTCTTTGAAAAAGTTAACATACTTATAAATATATAAACAAACCATTACTGGGTGACAAGTTTATAGCTTAGTGAGCACTCAAAATAACACCTCAGAGTATTGTAAGGGAGGAATTGTACAAACAACGCTCAATGTAAATCTGTTCTAAAAGTCCTTCCCTGAGTTGTTTATTTTTATTAATTATCTTAGGTCACCGAAATGAGAACATCCCAAAGGGTTTGAGATCAAAGAACAACAGTATTCTTAGCCCAGATTAACAATGATGTACAGTCAAAATAACGGACAACAGTGCGCAATATTGGTCAAAATAACTGACAAGCCTGGTATCCTATGCAATATTCTTTGCTGGTGTCCAGTAGTAAAAACAGAATAAATAGAATAACTAGGACGTCAAAGACATTAACATCCATGACTATCTAAAGCACCGCCATGGGAGGGGAGAAGCGCTGTTGGATTGGTACGTTGGAACCAATGTAAATGGTCTGCATTTATAAAGCCCTTTTCAAGTAAATGAAGACCTGCCAAAGCGCTTCACTATGTTCTTCGCACTTATCCATTCACACATACCATAGCAGCGTCCGCCATGCAAGGGAACTACCTGCTTATCAGGGGCATTAGGGGTTCAGTGTCTTGCCCAAGGACACTTCGACATATAGCACAGAGGAGCCAGAAAACGAACCTGCAACCTCGAGAATGAACAGGATAAACTTATCACTGGGTGGAAACCAAAGTGACGCTAACAACACGAGCATAGTTTTATCGATGGCATGCCAAAAAGCTTGTTTCCTATTTAATTGTTTTCCAGGGTGATCCAACCATTAACAGGTGCTGATGAGGTACAGTTGCAGTCGATTGGCTCGTATAGGCATTGGGGGTGTAGACCACATTTTTTTTCATGTCAGTAGTCCTGTCACAGCTGTTTAATGCACGGTCGGCACGCCAAGTGACACTACGTCAGCCGTTGTCTGCCAGATGAGACGTTAATAAGTCAAAGTGACCTCTGGCAGGAGCCAAGAAACATCCGTGTATGTAAATCCCCCGCGTGATGAATTTAACACCGGAGACCTTGAATTTAATGACAAGTAGGTGCGGCTATTTGCTTTAATAAAAAATACATTTTCAAGCGGTGGGGTTGGATCTAGTGCCATTGATGTGATACAAAGTGCGTCAGCTTGGCAAAACTGCTGCATTCCTGCCCTTCACATGCACACTTTTGGACATGTGCACACTGTGGAAAAAATATATTTACAGTATATCCCCGCTGCTATGCAGATTTTTCAATCATTTAATCAAATAATAATTCCATACACATTTTGCAAAGTTTGACCAAACTTTCCTTTTCTCTTGAGCAATGATGTTAAGTTTTGAGGGTGATGGTCCCTTGTGGGGGAAGTAAAACTGGAAACAAGGGACCTCAAAAATAAGGATGCAATTTATAACAAAATCAGCACTAAGGTAACAAACAAAGAAGTGGGCACAAAGCAACTAAAATGTCTAAGCAAGTAACCAGAAACAAAAACCAAACTTGACATAGTTCAAACTAGAAACACAGACTGAAACTGGTAACGGAATCTGCAATGATCAAAGTAATAAACACCAGAAACAAAATTTAATATACCTGGCGAGGTGGTGGTACAACAAACGTTTGCTAATGATGGTGTGTAGTCATAGGACACACCTGTGTCCAGTTCAAATCCTGGTTGGGACCCTCTGATCGTAGGAAGTGATCAGACCCCAACACGCATATATATATATATATATATATATATATATATATATATATATATATATATATATATATATATATATATATATATATATATACCAGTATATATATATATATATATATATATATATATATATATATATATATATATATATATGTAACGAGTGTAATAATAACTTTTGTTTTATTGAAATTCCTGCTGAAATATGTTGTATAGGTTTTGGTAAGTGTCCTGCAATGATGAGTCCAACAGTGCCACCTACTGGTATGGGGTAAAGTTTGGTTTTGGCTTTTGACATGTGACCGGAAGGCGGGGTTTGTTGGCAGTCTAACAGCGAGCTGTCAACGGTAAGACACGATCTTTTGGTGCTCCGCAAAAAGTTAATTTTAAACATTAAAACCACAGCTGACAAATCTCTCAACATGCATAATAATGTGATTGATGTTGTCAAGCTGTTTGGATTTCTTTTCATTTTGTTTCTGTCGCCTTTTATGTTAGTTTTGCCGGACATTGCATGTTGTGCTAAAATGCTAATTCCCCTTATAGAGATCAAAGAGATCAAAGCCACGTGTTGTGACTCATTTGCAGGTAAATTGTACCCGTTTTTATACTCATTATCGTTTTTATTTCTATTTTCTCATATATATAAAAAGGATGATGTTGGTTAAAATTCAGACTAAAGAAAAATATGTTGAATTCATTGTAAACGATAAAAAAAAAAAAAAAAACACTATACGATCTCTTGTTAAAAGTATCTTGTTAAAATGGATGTAAAAATTTATTGTGATGGTTGATATTCTTAAATGTATTTTATGTAAAAGAAAGCTCTTTGATATGTTTGCTGACTTTCAAAGAGATCAAAGCCAGCAGAGGAGCTTACCACGTGTTGTGACTCATTCATTTGCAGCAACTGTAATAAAAACCTCATCATCCAGTCCAGCGTGAATGTGGATCTTTGGTGGGACAGGTACCCCGCGGTTACACACACATAAATATATATATATATATATATATTGCATAGGTGAAGTGAAAAGCCACCATTGTCATTTGCCAAGCCAGATAAAATGACATTGAAGCGATCCAGCATGTGCTGGAATTGCAGGAGAGCACTTGCTCTAAATGACAGGTAATCTCGTGTGTCAGCTGGACGCGGCACCTAGGACCAGAAGGTGGCCCCATTGTAAGCAAATGTCACACAGAGGGCAGCAAACAGTGGGTAGCAGCGTCCCCTCTGGTATCCCAGCTGCTGCACCCAACTCTTGGTCATCAATTCTCACGCCCAGCTCATAATTACGGCTCATCGTAGGCACCCAGACACATTTTATATGCAGGTGACTAGAATCATGACACGTATGTATCAGAATGGCTTAACCGGAACCCTAGGTTGGAATAGATGTCCTTTCATGATAGAGACAGAGTCATAGGATGCTTCATATTGTTCAATAAACCCAAGCAACGAAAGATACAGTCAAGAGTTAGTCAGGTAGTAATCATGATCCTTAGGGGCAGACAAAAGTTTGGTACACTGGAATAACAAAATGCTGAGAAAAGAGTGCTTAGGATGTTATTTGAAACACAACAAACCAGCAAAGGAAATACAGTTTAAATAGTGATGAGCGACAGTTTTGATAGGAGGGAGATAGGGACAAGTGACTACAACTGTGAGGAGGACAATTGAACCTGGAAGTACTGTAGATGGCCAAGTAAGATAAGGTCGAGAGAGATAAGGGAGAGGGCAATACTTAATGAGACACATGACCCATCGGGCAGGATTGTGAAGGTTGTTGCCTCCGTTGTAGATTGACATGTCGGTGGTTTGATTGTAAGGTTGGTGGGTTGGGTAGGTCGTTGTGTATAACTATGAAAGTAGAATAGCGCTGCTTTCTATTGATTGAAAGCATCAAAAAATAGATCTTCCATCATTAAAAGCCTTTGCAATAAAATGTCTTGACTTGGTGTTAGCTTGCTAATACTATTACTAATTCTATTCTTTGAGGCTCATAATCTTTGGTCTCACTATTGCCTTGTGAGATAAGAGAATCGGGTGCCCTACTCCACATCTGAAATACATTCAATATGAATTATAGTAAAATATTTATAATCTATTGTGAAAATTCAGCAATTTTGAAAATGAACAAACACCCAAAAAGAAACCCTCACTACTGTTTTTTTTATTGAACCTGAGGAATGATAGTCAAAATAACAAACTGGCATTCACCTTCAGTGCAGTGGCTGAGTGCTATGTGTGCAGAGATCCACTCACCCAGTCATAATCCTCTGTGTGCTTGGCTAGCCAAGCGTTTTTGGGTGTTTACAGCTTGTTCTTTGGGTTTTTAATCATCAAGTTTCCCAACAGTGAACATACATTATTTGATAAACTAACATATAAAGGATTCCCTAGCAACGTGCAGCCAAAATGGGGTGTGTTGGTATGACACCTTGACTGTAAACTTTAGTTGAAACTGTGCCTTTTACATACTGGACTGGACAAGCAGTATTTTTGGCGTATGCACACACAAAACTAAATTCGGAGCTAATCAGACGAGCAAAGCTATAGATTGAATTTGTGTGAGTCGTGAAATAGCCATATCTGGCTTGCAAGCCATAAGTTCTCGACCCCTGCACTAATGTAAACTAAGTTGTAAATTCTGCCTGATTGCTTTTGTGCCTTGGCCACTGATTCAAATTCAAGCAAAATTTTGTTGCAATTATGGTAACAAAACGGATTTACAATGCAGCAAATCAAAAACGTCTGATATCGTATCCCGCCCCAAACACTCCCCCGCCACCTTCCACATAAAAAGGCAGAGAAGTGCAACAAAGGCAATCACTGTAAAAGTGCTTTAAAGTTAAAGCTGATGGATGGCTTGTCAAAAAAATAATTGTGGTGGCGAGGAAGCGGTTGTGAGAGCAGAGGGGGTGTGGCAAGAGTGTGATGGGAAGTGACAGTGGTCTGTCAAGACACACTGGCTGCCCGAAGTCGTGCTAAGGCCCGGCAAAGAAGGTGGCAGAACAGAGCAGGCTGTCACAGCGGGAAAGTGCCTTTAATACGTTTACAAGAAAAGGAATCCGCCTGTCACACCTGCTCTGCCGGTCCGAGGCAGCAGAGGACGGGATACGGCGGAATCGTGTGGAGGCTGAGGCCGCCGCACCGGCAGGCGGTCACAAATCACTAATGGCAACAGTGCTTCCTTTGCCTGTGACAATTCATTAATCACTCTGACGGGTGCGACCTTATTACGCCGGATATTTGACACTTGAGCAATTGGATTGTCAACGCTGTGCCATTAGGAATGCAATTCAAATTGAATCCCCATCTTCTGGTTGTAATTCCCACAAAGCCTGTTATTTTTTTTTTGTCCGACCTTGAGAGCCAATAACTATTGCAAAGCCGATCATCGTACACGAGGTATACGTAAACTTGCACAGAAACAAATTTAGTACAAGACGAAGACCCCTTGCTATTTCATGTTTTGGTTATTGCTGGTTCACTGCTTGGTGGATTTAGAATTTAATTGAATTGTCTTTATTGTCATGGATACCAATGTGTCATGCATTGTGTTCTTCAGCAGACAGCAAATGCTATCACAGGGGGCAGGTTAGGGAGGGCTTTGTGTGTTGTGTAACTGTGTTTGTTTCCGCAACTGTGATAGGCTGGTATATGCTGTCTGTCAAACAGCGGGGCGAGTGCACAAGTCAATTTGTTCCCCCCCAAAAAACTGGGAAGCAAGGCGACTGCTAGCTTTTAGGGGCTTGTTACACTGAAAAGAAATTCAACGAGTAACCATATTCCGAGGAAAGTCAGAAGAGGGCAAATAATTGTTTATCCCTAGCGGGTTCTCTGTGGATTATAATCAGGTCCGGGAAACGACTTGAGGCGGCACTGGGAGAGAACCCAAGAGCTGTAGCAGTAGGCCGGACCTACTGCTAGAGTTAGGCTAACAACTCTCTTAAGCCACCCCTGCCGTATCTCAACAACGCCAGATCTGTTAACCATGAAATGGATGACCTGGAGCTACAACTTGTGGGAAAATGTTGTATTTTAACTATTGCGGGGCCATGGCTCATTCCAAGGTTACCCAATGCTAGCGTGCAGCTAGCTTGCCACTCTCTAAATGGATTTTTTTGCACTAAAAGGAGAATCCCTCCGATTTTGTTGTACTTTTGTATGATGACATGAAATAACATTCATTCAACTCCAATTCAGTCATCTGTGCTTTTATTTGTATATCTATAGTTATTTTTTTAATTGCATACCATCAGTTGGTAAGGAAGTTATCTCGAGGTAAGTTTGACCCTTGGAGGCTCCTATTAAAGTGTGACACTAGTTCGCGGATTTTCCCGTTTTGCGGGGGTTCTGGTCCACATCAACCACGATAACTGAGGGATCACTGTAGTGTCAAACAAATAAGCATAGCATGCCAGTTCATTATCCCAGGACAAATTCTATTCCTAAGTCGATGTACTATGGTACACATTTTTAAATGGAAAAATATTATCCGATTGATCAATGGAATGTTTAAATAATCTTACGCATTAGCTGTACCTTGTATTTTTCCATTTCATGGTTATTGGAAGCGAAGCTAAGCCTCAATAGTGCCCGTTGTAGGGCCGCTTCCCCGTCAGTCGTCCGTTTGATGGGAAGGATGACCCGCATCATGACTTCATTGAGATCCAACGGACAGCTAATAGATGGAGACGCAATTTAGCGGCGTTCGGCTGTTTGCCTGTGCCGAAAGGACAGGAAAGGAGAGCCATCGATCTCCTGCAGCTAGCATGAGCGACAGCTTCAAAATTCAGCAATAATCTTGACAAACGAGCGGCACACAGCGACAAATTCATCAATAAACGACAGCAGAGAAAGAATGCATAGGTTGGTAACAAAAGGATAGTGAAGTTTCAGACTGTTATTGACAAAGATATAAGACGCAAGTTATTAATTAGGCTTCTGGGTCTCGGCAGGATGTCCCCCAGTTATAGATTACTTGCCAGTCACCCTGAATGCCAAGATCACATATACTGTAAACCAATGGACACGACAATGTCTCCAATGTTCTCATTTGCACGACGTGACGAATGATCTTGTGGGCCTAAAAATGACAGGTAAATGAACGAATAATATAAATATAATAATTAGCACGTTAATGGGGACCAGAAGACTCTGCCAAAAGGCACAATTCGTGAAGTAGCATTGCACCTTCACAGGGGTCAAACTTACCTCAAAATGACATCCTAACCAACTGAGGGAAAAGACACTGCCCTACATATCAACAAGATATGTTCCGGACGATCGTTCGTAGGTTAAATTTGTTCGTAAGTTGCTTCAGTGCTATATTTTGATTGGAATGTATGTTTAAGGTGTATATAAGCTATGTTCAGGGGTGTATAATTAACCTGTAATTTTTTGTCCTAAATAACAAATATTTAATAAAATAATATATTCTATAAAGATAAATAAAGTTTAACTTACTTTTGGAAGATGTGTTTCAAGAGTTAGGCGCCTTCCTCCTCTGTGGTAGAAAGTGGCTGAAAAAAAACAAGATCCAACCATTTTCTCAACCGCATCAAGCTTTCTCATTCCACTTTCATTTCAAAAGAAACATCTCTCTGCTTTTTTACACTTTACAGCAACCATATTGAATGGATGCACGAGATATTAAACAATGAAAATGTCAAAGTTCTTAACGCGCTGGAGATAAAGTATAGTATGTTTACATACGAACTAGGAAGAGAAAGACGGATTTCTTCTCACAGCACCAAACGCCGGTAGCGGTGAAAAGAATCACGACAGTAATGTCCTGTACTCGGAAAAAGGTACACAATACAAAATCTAACTTACAGCAATGTACAAGTATTTTTCGACATCGCGGAAAAAATGTTCGTATCTACCGTTTTTCATAACTCAAATGTTCATATGTAAGGGAGCTTCTATATGAGTGTAGCGACCCTCTTTTATGCACGACACAAGGTTTCACAATCTCTGGGTTTATTGCCTGCATTCAGTAAACAAAACAATACAAAAGTCAGGGGCCTCTGTTCACGACTGCAATTATCTAAAATATTAAAGATACAAAAGAACGGGTCATCACTCAACAGGCCGCACCTCGTGGCGTGTTTGCATCAAAACACGTAGCATCTTCATTTCAAGCTGTATTGCTTTACTTCTTATTTAGTGCTTTTTTAATATACATCATTTAGAACAACTTATATATCTTTATATACAAAAATAATTTCGAAAGCAGCTCATAATTATTATTATTATTATTATTTATATGTCTAGCAAAATATGCATTTTTTTATCCAACTGATATTGGGCACATCTTACCTTCAGCGCTTACAAATTCACTTAAGCTACGGCAAGCGCTGAAGCCCATAAAGTGCCAAACGAAAAAAACAGTCGCAGACGCCCATGACTTAACAACTGAATGAGGTACTGGAATATTAACAGTAATACAACAAAAACACAGATTTTGTGAGAATTAAAAAAAAACATTCAAAACAATCAAATTTCAACTCTGTTACATGAGACTGTAACAAAATATCTAGAGATCTAAAAACAATAATTCCAGTTGAATATATGGTCTTTATTATCTTTATACAAAAGTACATTGAACTTGTATGGCTTTTCCTTTCTGTGCAAGAAAGCCATTTAGAAAATGGCTGGCTGGCTGGCTGCACACTAGCATCGGGTAACCTAGGATTGACCCAGGTCTCCACTAGCCTTAAAATAAAACCGTCCGGTATGTAGCGGTTTACCATGAGTTGTAGCTCCAGGTAATCAGTTTAATGGGTAATGGTGAGATACAGGCTTGGCAGGAGTGGCTTAGGACAGTTATCTGTAGCAGTTGGCAGTTCCTGCAGCATCGCTATTGCCTCCTTTTCTGACCCCACCTCAGTCGCTTCCCGGACCCAATTACAATCCATTAAGAACCCGCAGGTGATCACCGTTTTTTTGTTCTCTTTTGACTTTCCTCAGTTTCCGATTCAATTGAAGAATTTCTTTCAATGTAACGAGCCGCTAAAATAATAGGTTAGCTGTAGTCATGCTCCGCAATTTGGACATATTTTTTGACTGACTGCATACACCAGCATATCACAGTCGTGCACAAAGACAGTCATGCCCACCCAACACACAAAGCCCTCCCTATCCTGCCCCCGTGATAGCATTTGCTTTGTGCTGTCTGTTCAGAACAACAATACGTTGACACTAACGACAATAAAGACAATTCACTTCAAAATCTGCGAAGCAGTGAATCAGCGATAACAGAAGCGCCAAGTAGCCAGGGGTCTCTGTACTGTATAAGTACCATTTTAAGTTTTAATTGATATCTCAATTTTGAAAATTTTGTAAAGCCATTTTCCGACTGAATTTATTACACAGCATTTTATCAAACACATTCATATGCAGGGAATGTCGTGGTTGCCATGGCGGCCAATTGGCCCCGCCCATGTGTGTCGCGGTTGCCATGGTGCTCAATTGGCCCCGCCCGTGGGGTGCCAGCTGCAGCTCGTTGAGAGATTGGATTTCTGTCTATATAAAGCTCAGCGCTTCGGTTGTCAGCCCGTCAAAGGAACTTCTGCCCCACAAGACGTGGGTTCTGACTCGGTCTGTTGATATCTTCAGTCTGGTATTGTTCCCGTTTATTTTTGTCCCGTTTAATTTCGGGTTCCAGTTTTGTTTCAGTCTATCTTGGTCCTGTTTATTATTTTCTCCAGTTTTCGTCCCCGTCTAGTTTCTCCTGTTAATTATCGATATCCTGATTTGTTGTCAATCCTGTCTATCCCTTCTTGTCTGGTATCGACCCCATCTGTCCGATATCAACTCGGGCAATTGGAATCGGTCTCATCGGTCTCTGGCTTCCTGTCCTTCCACGCCAGACCGGCTTTCTAACGTGCATGACTCCCGTAAAATAAAAGGCTTGTTTGAGAACGTCATGTTGTTGGGTCCGTTTTCTGTTCTGGTTCTGACAAGGAATACAAAATAGATCCATTGAGGCAGTGACCTGCAGTTGCGGTTGGCAGGATAGGCTTTGCCTCACCCGGCAACATGGGAATATAAATGGTTATCTTTATTCACTGTAAGGTTTTTTGTCATTCTTTTTCACCTTTGAAAATTCGCTTCGCACTGTAAAAACACTGCACTAATTTTTCTCCAGAGCAGTAACTTATTTAAGTTACCATAAAAAAACAAACATAGGCAAACCAATACTACGATTGATTTAGTTTTCAAAACAAAGTGTCTTGGATTTTATTCATCGTAAACATTTGTTTTTGAAAATAAATCAAAATAATACAGTGTACCACACATGTCACAGATCTAAGGTTCAAGAGGTGAAAAAAACGAAGCATCATGCCTGCTGTGTCCCGCAGGCATGATGGAGTTGAATCCTGGCTCCTGACCCGCAGTGTAGTATCGGTGCGAAAAGTGGCGTGTAGCTGAGAGTATGCGATTCTCTTTGGAGTGAAGTTTTCTCTCATCTGAGCTCCAAAGTTGCATGCTGCCAGTACCGAGTCAAGTTATTAATTGTTGTTTAAGAAACCCACCTTGGTGGTGATAAGAAGTAATTAAACGCCGACCGTTGAAGTGCGTCGGACCTCTCGAGAATGTTGGCGTCGCTTCACATGCAAGTGTGTCCTTTTCAAGTTTTTATTTTCCATTTGTCGCAGTCATTGCCACTCATTCCCTATGAGACATGACTGTATGCTATTGCCACCCACACCAGTGGTTGGACGTTTCTTTAGTTACCGTATTTTCCGCACTATAAGGCGCACATAAAATCTGATTTTTTGGGGGGAAAAGCTGACTATGCGCCTTATAATCCGGTGCGCCTTATATATGGATCAATATTGAATTGCAAGGTCTCGCAACTAAGAGAAGCAGCCACCGACTCCATTTTTCGCATAGAAAAAGAAGTGCGCTGTGCATACTGGGAAATATTAAACAACGATTCTCTTATTTGTGCGTTTGTATAAAGACCCTAAAATGGCTCCTATTAAGAGACACGCTTACAACGCAGAGTTTAAACTCAAGGCGATCAGTCACGCAGTAGAACACGGAAATAGAGCAGCAGCGAGAGAGTTCAACATTAATGAATCGATGGTGAGGAAGCATGAGGATAAGTAAGGAAGCCTAAACAAAGTTTCCGTGGCAATAAAGAGAGATGGCCACAGTTAGAGGACACACTTGAACAGTGGGTTGTTGAACAAAGAGCAGCAAGTAGAAGTGTCAGTACAATAACTATTCGAATGAAGGCAACAGCGCTGGTATGGGAACTTAACATTAAAGAATTCAGAGGTGGTCCTACTTGGTGTGTGTTTACGTTTTACATTTTACAGTTATTATGTTATTGCTTTATTGTTATTGTTTTGCACTTGTTGTTTTTGCACATTACGAGTGTCACTATATTGCGATTGCAACGTTTAATTTACCATAACAGTATCAGACGTTTTTTTGCGTGTTGACTAAATGGAGGAAAAGTAAAATGTTATGCCTTGCTGTTGTTCAAAGATGTTAAAGATGTGTCACGAAAATGCTTTACCTCAGAGAAAATAATAAAACAGCTGTTTTGGGAGTGAATGGAGTTGTGGAAAGCTTGTTTGTTATCTATTAATAAAGTTTGACTGACCTATCTGACTGTTTTGTTGCAATTCCCTTTAGCGCAGCACCATCTAATGGTTGCATAACGTAACAACATCCTCTACTGTAGCCAAGTCAAGTCAAGTCACATTTATTTATATAGCCCTTTATCACAAAAATGTCTTGAAGGACTGCACAGGATTACAATTACAAAATTGCACAATTACCTGATCTCAAACCAGCATGCACTTATAGCGCCTTATAACACGGTGCGCCTTATAACACGGTGCGCCTTATAGTGCGGAAAATACGGTACTTTAAAATTCAATTCAAGGTAAGTGGATTTACTGCATTTATACTGCATTCATACTACATTTCAATTAACTATTTGTTAAGTTGCTCTGGCGTATGACTCTCTTTATGTCAGGGGTGTCAAAGTCCAATGGACCAAGGGACGAAAAAAGCTACAAGCCAAGGACTTGTATGGTTTAGTGCGGTGCTTATCAAATGACGGGTCGGGACCGAAAAATAGGCGTTGGACCCGTTTTCAGTGGGTCCCGGGCCTTTGCCATGGCAAAATAATGCGATAACGGCCTACTCAATTTCCTCTTCCTGTTCCATTAATTGTGTTTGAGAGGGACCACATTTCATTTTATTGTGATTTTGTTTGCTTTATTTTCTTTTATTTGGGTCCCAAGATAGTTGGTGAGAAGGGGAAGGAAAAGCAGAAAAAGAGTCACAATAACAATCAAGTCAAAGAAGGAACTGATTGCTAAATACAAAAATATTGAACTTGAAGGTACAGTAAATGGTTTTAAATATCATGTTTCTAGCTTTTTTTAACCAGTATAATAATCTCTATTATCCGTGTCTGAAATAACGTCTGCCCAGACGCCCAGGGCGTGCATCTTTTACGTCGGGCGTACAACTTACACAACATCTCTGCCCAGATGGCCAACAACCTTTCCAAGGAAAAAAAAAAAATCTTTTGTTTTTGTTTTTGTTTTTTATTTTTATTTATTTTTTTTTAAACCGAACGTTTGCTTTATTCCGATTTCAAAATCTTCGTTCGGTTTGGAAATTTCTGAATTTCTTTTGGCAATTTGCATACTCGGCAGCCGATCAGAAGCCTGCATTGAATTACTGTGCTTTCGGACTTTCCCGAGCCTTATAAGGTCGTCCATTTGCATATCATTTCCAAAGTAGACGCACAGAGAACACAAGAAAATTGGATAAGTGTTGAGGAATCAAGCCAAAACCTCAGCCCCAGAATAAAGATTCAAAAGAAGCTAACAAAATTGATGACGCTACAAAACGTAAACGTACATTAAAAGCATCATCCAAAGATGTGGCTTGTAACAGACGACGCAACACAAACATTGCATTAATAAAGAGGTACATATTCATGGCAGATGGAAAACAACGAAGCAATGTCATATACATGCAATGAATGTTATAAGTATATTGATAATAAACTTATTTTAAAGTGTTGTTCTGTTATAAATTATGATTATCAATCCTTAATACTTTGCAATAATGTTTTTTTTTCTGCGATTAGTCATCTTATTGTGTTTCAAGTTGTGAAAAATGGGGCAGGCAATTTTTGGGCTGGGCAGACAACCTTTTAGAGTTGTCTGCCCTGGTGTCCAGTAACTTTTTGTCGTGAGTTTCAGACACTGCTGTTATCTACAAATTCATTTTGTCATTTTTTCAGGTACATTTTTTATTATCATTGTTGGTACGAACTTCTTTTAGTTTATGGCTATTTTAAATAGGCTTTAGGGCGCCACTTATGTGCGACATAGGCTTATATATGCAAGTATACAGGATACGTTGCTTGGTTTGGTTTAGCTGGTCATTTTGCTATTTTTACTTCAAACTGCACATTCCTTTCAATTGTTAAATTTTTGAAATTGATTTTTCTTTTCTTGATTTTGGTCGCAGCTTGACATTTGAGTGGAACGGTGGTACGGTTCATCATGTCAGACTCAGTGAGAACCACTGTTTAGTGAGCCTTATTGGACATTCTGAAAATGTATTCCAATATGACCAGATAAAAAAGCAATCAAGGCAAATTCACTCCACAATTCACCCCATCAGCAACCTTGGGTGTCCAGAAAGGTCCTTCGAAGTACATTGTATTCTTATTCTTATCTCATCTCATCTCATTAGCTGCACCGCTTATCCTCAGTAGGGTCGCGGGGGTGCTGGAGCCCATCCCAGCAATCATCGGGCAGTGGGCAGGGGACACCCTGAACTGGTTGCCAGCCAATCGCAGGGCACACAGGGACAGACAACTCACTCGCTCATTCACACCTAGGGACAATTTGGACCGCCAATTCACCTGAAATGCATGTTTTTGGAATGCGGGGGGAAACCGGAGTGCCCGGAGGAAACCCACGCAAGCACGGGGAGAACATACAAACTCCGCACAGGAAGTCTGGAGCTGGATTTGAACCCACGTAGGAGGTTCGCAGGACATGAACTGTGCCGCACATGTGCTAACCACTGCGTCACCGTGCTGCCCTTTATTGTTATTATTAATATAATTATTATTATAAATAATGATGATAATGATGATAATAATAATAATAATAAAAATAATAATAATATTGTTATTATTATTATTATTAGTATTATTATTATTATTATTATATAAACATTGAATGAAAGAAACCACAACATGGCGGCGCGTCTATACGCAGGGGCTTCACGTGTCTCTCCAGTAAAAACTGTTCTTTTATCTCTCATCTTTTCTTTGATAAATACCTGCCCGGCAACTATCACCTTAAGTCGTCAGGAACTTATTAACCTGGGTTTAAGATTAGATTTCGACTCATTTCACGGTTACAACACCAACAACAACATCCCAAAGGACATACGAAGACCACCGGGATCTCCCTGGGTGACCTGCCCGCCCAACAAGCGACAGAGACGGCGGAGGGAACGTAAACAAAAACGAGGCTCTCGGGGAGGCTTAGCGGAGAAGCCTAAAAGGCGACCACACCGACAAGCGCTTCCGAGTATCTTCCTGACCAACGCCAGATCCATCGTACACAAAATCAGTGAACTTGAGCTGCGGATAGCTACCAACAGCTTCGTACGGAATAGCAATATTTTTGTGATCACGGAGTCATGGCTTGACCCGCGGATCCCCGACGCTGCACATAACACTTACTAAAGATACAATAACAAAAATAAAGATAGAATATTCCGGTTTTCAGTTCTAAATTAGAAAATTAGGGACTGTAAAGACGGGGGAAAAATCAAATTGAGCCAATTGGAATGGAATAGAGATAAAAGGTGTTTTGTACAAAATTATCAAAATAGAGCAAATAATTATTTTCAATGAATATGGAGGGAAAATTCATTGAGGGGAATAAAAATGATAAAATGACTCGTAGATCAATACACGTCATTTTTACATTTAGGCTGGTAAGGTAAGAAGGGTGTTAGAAGGTGCAGAAAGGATAAGTGTTGTGTAGGGAATGAATTGTTGGCAAAGCATGTAAGGAAGTTGTTGAGTGGAATATGGACAGTGAAAGTTCGAAGTTTTTGAAGAAAGGTTTTAAAGGAAGTAGGCATGAAGATCAGATTGAAGGCTGAATTAGTTCACGAAAGGAAAGAAAAGATGAGGAAAGGAAGAGACACAAGATGTGGACTGATCAGAGCGAAAAAAGAAGAAAGGATATTGCAAGTAAATAAGAGTTGGTAGAAGGAAGTAAAAAAGGGAAAAGAAAGTGAATCGTTAAGGAAAAGAGCAAGTGGAATACAAGTAAGAGAAAGAAGGAATGTAAAAGGGAAAAGTTATTTAAAGAAAAAAATAATTCGCTGAAAATTGGATATGAAAAACTTGAGACAAAAGTATGAAAAACATCACATTAGTGTTTTTGGGGTTCCTCATGGTCTTGAAAAACACTATATAAATGCAAACCATTTATAATAGATTAGAATATACCTTTACCGACATAGTTACAAAATGGGTTAACATATTGTGACTGACAATGAAATTTGGCATAACAATCCATCTTCAAAGTAAGGTAAAGGAACAGAGAAGATAAGGTTATAGTCATAATTGATACAATATTTACACAAAAATAATTGCACGTAAGATGTTACATACAATTGAGGTTTGTGTAAATTAACAATTTATTTAAAGGATGAAAATCTAATTGAAGGCAAATGAACATAGATATACTATCGAACACTACACTATTTCGTTGCCATAATGGAAAATATTATAGACTATAGAAAAATAGTTGGAACCATCATGAAAACACTACAAAGGACCTAAGGTAAAGTTTGATTTTACAGCAAAAGTGTTGCACTAACAATGTTTTGAGTTCTAGAATTTTGGTTCTTGTCTCATTTGGACTCAACAACCCGCTGAGGAGAAAATGGGAGAAAATGGGATCAGCGAAAGGTAGCACAAATAACATGATGAAGATATTCCATGTGATGAACAATGGTAAGTGAAAAAACAATTTTTATGATATTAAAGGAATATGTCATCAATAAAGGTGTTACAGGTGAGAACCAGAAAAGTTTTGTGTTCATATTCGGCCGGTATGACCCATAACTATGACAAGTAGATCTCATCTTGTTGGAGTCCATCACAGCGACCATCGAGCAGCGATTGGAGGACACCCTGAACTGGTTGCAAGCCAATTGCAGGGCACACAAAGATACACAATTCACTAGCTCATTCACACGTAGGGACAATTTGGACCAGCCAGTCCACCTGAAATGCATGTTTTTGAAAGAGGTAAGTGATCCGGATAGCCGGAGGAAACTAACGGAAACAATGAGCATGCAAGCTCCGCACAGGAGCCCAGTGGCTGGCTTGGAACACACACACCTGTTCCCAGGTCCTTAGTAATGCAGTACACGTGCTGGCCACTGCGCCACCGTGCTGCACACACATATATAATATATATATATGAAACAATTTTAATACTGAACTATCAATAATGATAATATGATAGGGATATTGAATTCCCTGTACTAGCTTGCTAAAAGATTTATAGATCTTGGGAGAGATCTAATAACCCCTGAAATTAAGTGATACAAAGATATCTGCGTATTCATTCAGTTTTGACCATCAAATTATTAATTTATTTTCTGCATTTGTTGATGGTAATTGCAAATAACAGGCTTGTCTTTTTTCCATTTTTCTACTTTCTGTACTTCTCTCTTTAACATCTTAGTAGTACATAATTCGTGACATCAATCATCAAACCAAATGAGCCGTAAAAGCAAGCTCTCTTTGATGAATTGAACAAGGAAAAAAGCCGTTTGTCTAATAAAAAGACTGACCTTCACTCGACAAGAATTACCAACAACAATGACGTAATCTCGAAGCGATGAGATCTCGTTAGCTAAGATCGGCGTGCAGGAAAATAAAACTCGTATAACAAAACCAAATTAACGATTAGGCTTGTAATGTGTTAAATCTTTGTTAAAGAGTAACTAAATGATAATGACAATTTAAAGGGAAAAAAGTTGCGTCCCCAGCATAAATAACGTGGGGAAATGAAAACAATGAGTGTATAATACAAGATAACTATACAGAATAGTTTAAAAAGAAAGAATATTTGAGTAACAGAACTAATCATTTCTTGTTGAATATGCGAATAGCAAAAGGGTAATAACTTTAAGACATGTAGTTTTGCTCCTGATAAAGCAGGGACGACAAAAGCAATGAAGATGACTGGAAAAACGTCCATAATTTTAGTGTTCATCTTCTCGTTCGTAAATGGACAAATTCAAAAGAGGCGTAATATGTAAAGGTTATTTCCTTAGTTGTTCTCGTATTCAATAATAGATTACTCTCAATAGGTCATTTGAACCATTTCAAATAATCAAAATTTTGAAAGAAGTTTGAAAATGACGACAAATTAAGACAAAAAAGAATTGGAGACTAGAAATCATAACGTAGCTGAAGCTATTTCAGTCACTGAATCTATTTTTTCTTTTAAACAGGAAAAAAAAGAAACAAGTATTAAGTCGGACCAGATCGTTAATTTGTTTAGCTTTAATCACAAGGGATCTCGAAAGGATACTTAGAACGAAGACTAGTGCGTAGAAACAAAGATTGTTGCGCAAAATAAAAGATAATGAATAAACAAAATAGATACACTCAACAAGATAATTCATAAGTGACAAGTATGTATGGCTCTATATTGAATCAATAACAAAAGATTGATTATGGTTACAGAGAGAAGAAAATACAATTAGAGAAGTTATGACATTAAGTTCGATTTGGCATTTTTTTTTTGAGAATTTTTTGTTGATCTTTTGAGATTTCTGATGTTTAGTGTGAGAATTTGGAAATTTGACAAATTTAGCCCAAAGGAAATTGGGAGGACAATTGATTACACACTGAATTTTTTTAGATTGAGTGTTACGATTGACAAATGATAAACAAATGTGTAACAAATACTGACTTATGGTTTGGTTAAGTTAAAAGGAAACGGTTTCTATGGAAGAGCATTTTTAGAAGACAATGAGAAACTGATCAATCTTGAAGAGGGCCATAGGAAATAACGGATTAGTTGATTTTGAGACATATCGGGCTAATTTAAGAATAATTGCATGGGAAATAAATGAATAGAATTGATTAAACTAAGATAATGTCTACTAGTACTTAAATTTAGAGAAACATTTAAGACATTGAATAATCCGGCCAATTTACTAAAAAATCCCACTACGTAAGCACAATGGAATTAACGAGACTCTTAAGTGCCAGTGAATTCCACAAAAAGACTCTTTCCTTTCTTTTTGAAAGTCCATTTACTCTTCAAAGGACATACCACCCTGTCAAAAAGAAATCATGGACAAAAATCATTTGCTGAAAGAGCCAAAGACATCAGTCATCCATTATCTGCGCCGCTTATCAACAGCGAGGCCAAGGGAGTGAGATGGAGCACATCCCAGCTACGCTCATCAACAACGACATCAAGGGAGTGATGCGGACACATCCCAGCTGCTTTTCAGAGAGCTAACAGGAGATTCCTGCAGTCGTTGCCAGTGAAATTGACATAAAAGTCAATAAAGTCATTTTGTGTTTGACATGGACACATTTCTGAAAAACTATTTTTGATGGGCCAAAAGCAACATTCAAATCAAAAGACTGAAAGACAACAACATTCAAGAATGCGTCTGCTTGAAGTTATATAGAGTCTTGTTAATACAAAGTGTAAATGTATTTGAGGAAGATTGATAAATTCATCTTGCAAATTTATAAATGTGTCTGATTTCACTCCTATTCATAGATTGTGAACTTAGGTTTTAACTCAGGGGGGAAATTGAGACATTCAGTAAAAAATAAGTTAAAACCTAGTTTTTTCCAAAATTGATGAAAAATTGTCTTCTGAATAAGCTCTCCATATAACTGTTTTTTGAGATTCAAATTACGAAAATTGGACGGATAGAAAAATTTTACACAGAAGAAATGTTGTAATATAAGAAATTTACAATGTTTATCAAATTGATTAACAAAAATCAATGAAAATAACCATTCACCATTAGAAAATCGCCCACATTGAGAACATTTTGGGATGGTATTTTTCATTTTTGGCAAAATCATTCACTTTGAGCGTGAATTACCTGCTTTCTTTGCAAAATACTGTTATTTTGAACAAATTTACTTACTGAAAAGATAATATATAGGTTATGATTTTTACAAAAGGCAAAACAAAGAGTGAATCATAACAATAAAAACGTCTTTTCTTGGGTTAAACTGATAATTTAACAATCTATCCTGGTCATCTGCCTCGAGGGGAATGGCCAACAGCAAGATAACACATTGAAAATCAAAAGAAAATGCAAATAAAAAGTGCATACAAATTTTTTTCTCGAATGTGATCAATCCACAAAAGAGAAAACACTCAATCACTCAAATCAGGGTAAATGATTCTGACAAGGATAATGGTTAAACTGATTCAGTGACTAGATTTAGTGAAAAAGCAAAATTTGAAATTTAGAACTGACAATTTAAAAAATAAATTGTTTATCTTCTAGTTAGAATTTTGGGATAAAATGCTCAAAATGGATAGGGCATCTTATAGTGGGGATTTTGATTTTCACTTATAATAATATAAAGACAACTTGAGAAAATATACAAATCTATAAATGAATTTTTTTTAATTTGTTTTGAGCCATGAAGTCTCAATAGGGGGGAAGAAATAGCATAGCACAATCTATTAATAAAAAAAAAAAAAAAAATTAAGCCCTGACTATCCTTTTTTCCCCAACTACAGCTTTCCCTGAATATCCAGTTCTATGGTATTGATTTATGCTTCTCATCCATACAGAAGGTGACCCCTGCTGATCAGATGATGGAGTTCTGTCAGCCCACAGGGAGTGTCAAACCTAACTTCTTTCCAAGGACAGCGGTCAGGATTCTGGGGAGTGTGCTAGCACTCGCGCCATCAACTGCGTCTCCTACACACGTCCGCCTCGACGCAGGAGGCTGTTGTCATCTCAGGGAAGAAGCTAACTTGCCAGATCCGAAAAGAGGAGCAATCCAATGTGGACAACTGGATGGTGTCACCTCATCTACAAGCAACACATCATCATCACGCCAGGAGGTGTGGGGATCCTTACGGTGCCCATGCTCATGAAAAACAGCATCAAAATCTGCCAATAGTGCCCTAATCTATTCTTCTGAAAGAATAGGCATCAGATTTTACAATGATATCTAGAGAAATGGTGGTCGTAAAAGTACCAAAATGAGAATCCTAACAACTGAGGGAAGAAACGAGATTAGGTTCAATTTCTTCTATCGTAATGTTGAAAACTTGGACTTTGAGGACTGCTTTGTTACATTGGTATCAATTCCCATACACCAAATCTAAATGGACTTAGACAGCATTGTCTAAAAGGACTCATCCCTACCAATAAAGGGAAACCTCTCTATTGCACACGCGAAGATCTGAGCGGGTAAGCTAATCGAGTCCCGCTCACCAAGTCATCCAGGCCCTGTGGAGACCAACGCACAGGCAGGGTTCTTTGTTTTGTGTAACATTGATACACACTGCTCGCCCGATATAGAGTTTCTGGCGGTATCGTGTTGACCATTCTATATACCGCGAGAGCTAACTGTGCTCATTGTGATAGCTGTTTACATTCCTCCGGATGCTAACGCTAGCACAGCGCTAAACCTCCTGCTCGCTGCCATCAACAAACAACAGCTTGCACACCCCGACGGAGCTTTCATTATCGCTGGCGACTTTAATAAGGCATGTTTAAGGACTGTTCTTCCAAAATTCTTTCAACATGTGAACTGTGCAACAAGGGGTGAAAAAACTTTGGACCGCGTTTACAGCAACATCAAAAACGCATACAAAGCTTCCCCCCTCCCCCACCTAGTAAATTCCGATCACCTATGCCTATCCCTTACCCCGTCATACACCCCCATCCAAAGGAAAACAAAACCTGTAACGAGGACAATACAAACGTGGCCTGAAAACTACCCAAACCAAAAACCCTGGATGTCTAGCGAGGTGCGCACCCTCCTCAAACACCGCAACACCGCCTTCAGGTCTGGAGACAAAGCTCTTTACGGGGTGGCCAGGGCTGACCTGAAGAGAGGCATCAAGAAAGCAAAAGCAGCCTACACAAGGAGGATCGAGCACCTCTTCGCTGGAAATGACCCGAGGAGGATGTGGCAGGGCCTTCAACACATCACCAACTTCAGAGGCCACAACCTGGCAACTGTTGAGGCTGAGGCTTCACTAGCTGCTGACCCTAATCAGTTCTTCGCTCGCTTTGAAGCTGGAAGGCCACAAACAGCCACATCACACCCACCAACAACCAGCAGCAACTCCCTCACATTTCAGGAGCACGAAGTTAGGCGTGCGCTGAATACCATAAACCCCAGGAAGGCAACTGGCCCGGATGGAGTACCAGGGAGGGTACTCAGGGACTGTTCCGATCCGCTGGCTGGGGTCTTCACCACCATCTTCAACCGGTCCCTGTCACAGGCGACCGTCCCACCTTGCCTCAAAACCTCCACCATCATTCCCATCCCCAAAAAGTCAGCAGTGGAAAGCCTCATCGACTACAGGCCTGTAGCTCTTACGCCTGTGGTCATGAAGTGCTTCGAGAGGTTAGTGTCCCGGCACATCAAAAACTCCCTGCCACTCACACTGGACCCCCACCAGTTTGCCTACAGGGCAAACCGCTCCACTGACGACGCCATAAACACAGCACTTCACACCGTGCTGAAACACCTGGACCACCGGGGGAGCTACGTCAGAATGCTCTTTCTGGACTTCAGCTCAGCCTTCAACACCATTATCCCGGAGATCCTGGTGGAGAAACTTGCACACCTAGGACTCTCTCCCTCCATCTGCCACAGTCGGTGAAACTCTGTACCCACGTCTCTCCCACCCTAACACTGAACACTGGCTCCCCCCAAGGTTGTGCACTGAGCCCCCTGCTTTTCACCCTCTACAGCTCCTACTGCTCACCGACCCACCCCACAAACACTATAATTAAGTTCGCTGACGATACCACCTTGATCGGCCTCATCTCTGAAGGGGACGAGGCGGCATACAGGAATGAGGTGGAGTCACTTTCAACGTGGTGTTCGGAAAACCACTTCATGTTGAACACCACAAAAACAAAAGAACTGATTCTGGATTTCAGAAGGAATGGCAGGAATCCAGCACCACTCACCATAAAAGGAGACTGTGTAGAGAGAGTCCACTCTTTCAAATTTCTGGGTGTACACATCTCCGACGACCTCTCCTGGTCTGCAAACACCAGAGCGGTGGTAGGGAAGGCCCAGCAGCGACTGCACTTCCTGAGATTGCTCAGGAAAAATAATCTAAAACAGCAGCTGCAGGTGTCCTTTTACAAAGCCACAGTGGAGAGCATTCTAACATACTGCATCACGGTGTGGTATGCTGGGTGCAGAGCAGCAGACAGGAAACAGCTCCAGAAGATCATCAAAACAGCCCAGAGAATCGTCGGCTGCTCTCTGCCCAGACTGGAGGACATTGCCTGCTCTCGCTACCTCAGCAGAGCAGAAAACATCATCAAGGACTTTTCTCACCCTGGCTACCACCTCTTCGACCTGCTGCCTTCCGGCAAGCACTACAGGTCACACAAAGCAAAAACAAACAGACTCAGAGACAGTTTTTCCCCACAGCCATTACCACCCTAAACGGACACCGCACAAAAAACTGAAAACTGTTGCAAAAAACTACCTCACACGAATGTAAAAAGGTACTCACGTACATGCTGTCTGCACTATGTTTGTTCACTGCTCAAAACAGACACCGCACAAAAAAACTGAAAACTCGTGCCAACACTACCTCATACGAATATAATGGTACTCATGTCTATGTTCTTGCACATGTCGACTGCACTACGTTTACTGCTCACCTTGCACAATGTCTGACCATTTCCTTTTTCTGCACTATGATGTCTATGTTTGCACCAATGCATATGCTGACTATTTTTTTGCACTATGATGACTTTTCACCAAATGCAATATTGCACAACCCTTACGATACCAACGGTATCACGATAACACTGTATGTAACATCCCACTTGCCGACATTTCTTGTGTAAATACCATGTAAATTATAACTATAGCCTTATCCCCCTTGTTTTATAACCTTATCTTCTCTGTTCCTTTATCTTCTTGGTTCATACCTCACTATGAATGTGTAAAACTGGAGTGTCATGCCCATTTTCGTTGTCACAATATGTTAACTCATTTTGTAACAATGACAATAAAGGTATATTCTATTCTATTCTATTCTATTCTATCATTCAGTCTCCATCTGTAGCTTAGCATTTTTTGGGGGGCAAATGGAATAGAATAGAATAGAATAGAATATACCTTTTATTGTCATTGTTACAAAATGGGTTAACATATTGTGACAACGAAATCTGGGCTGAACTTACTTAAAAAGAAAAAATAATGAAAAAAAAACATATAATTCATTTAAAGGGACAGTGTGTAATAATTAGTGCCTCCTTGTGGAAAAAAAATCATTTGAAAAAACAAATAATTAAATAATAAGAAATAATATATGAACTATCATGTAAACATACAAATACTTGGCTCAAAAAGTTAGCATTTATTTGACATAAGAGGATCCTTAGAAAAGCTTTTTTCCATCTTCACAATGAAATGAAATGAAATGATCTGCATTTATATAGCGCTTTTCAAGTCAATGACTTCCCAAAGCGCTTTACATTATGCTTCACATTTCCCAATAGCGGCCGTGATCTGTGCAGCCATGTAAGGCGCTAACCTGCTTATTGGGGGTAATTGGGGGTTCAATGTCTTACCCAAGGACACTTCGACATGTAACACGGACAAGCCGGGATTCGAACTGGGATCCCTTAATCCTAAAACGATCGCTCTACCTCCTGAGCTACTGCCGCCCCAATCCTGAAATTCGCCCAATGCTGTCTCAGTCGGATGCGGAGATTATAATTCACGCATTTGTTACCTCCCGTCTCGAGTACTATAATGCACTACTCTCCAGTCTCCCGATGTCCAAAATCAAGAGCATTCAGCTGGTTCAAAATGCTGCAGCGAGGCTTTTAACTAAGACAAGGAAGTTTGATCACATTACAGTAAGACCTCGGTTATCGCGGTTAATGGGGACCAAAACCACCCGCGATAAGTGAAAATCCGCAAAGTAGCGGTGCACGTTCAAAAAAAAAAAAAAAATTTTTTTATTTTTAATTATTATTTTTTAGACCCGGTTTAATGGGGAGCAAAACCACCAGCTAAAAGTGAAAATCTTCCAAAAAAATAAAAAATAAAAATAAAAAATCTCATCTCATCTCATTATCTGCACAGCTTATCCTTATTAGGGTCGCGGGGGGGGCTGGAGCCCATCCCAGCCATCTCCGGGCAGTGGGCAGGGGACACCCTGAACTGGTTGCCAGCCAATCGCAGCTGCAAATCACATTAGTTCTCGCAGCTAGCTGCGTTCTTCATCAACGCACGAGCCGAGTGATTCACCGCTAAGAGTCGTACAGCTGGGCGATTTTACGTCCGCCCCGGAAGATCGGAGACAAATTCACGACAGGGTTTTTACCGCAGGTGCCGTTCGGTCGCTCCCGCGAGCGAGCCCCTAACCCGCATTGCGGGAAGTTTCGGGCGCGATACGCATGACACCAACATAGTTACGGGGGTCCCGCGCACGTCTGCCGCCTTTCGCCCGCCGCGTTTGGACGGCGGCCTGTGGTCGCGCCGCGCTACTGGGGTCGTACCCCAGTTACGGGGGGAGCCCGATCACGCCCTCCGCCTTTTCTCGCGTCGCGCCGTGTGACGCCGCGTCCGCCGAACTCACTCCGTCGTCGTTCCAACCCTTAATGCCGAGCGCCAAGCAGGGAGGCAATGAGTACCAATGTTGTAAGTCTTAGGTATGACTCGGCCGAGGCTTGAACCAGCGACCTCCCAGTCTCGGAGCGGGCGCCCTACATCTAGGCTACAGAGCTACACAGATATCTGTGTATCTGTGTATTATTTGCCCTCATGTAGGTCTTAGATCAGGTGATGGTGTCATAATAGTGTGTGGTTTGCAATAATCTGTGGTCTGTGCAGCCCTTTGAGACTGAGTGATTAAGGGCAATACAAATAAACATGACTTGACTTGACTAGTTTAGAGGGAGATGACGTGATTAGCCACCATAATGCTGCCAAGGCCATTTTAATCAGGTGTGTTCTGTTATCCCAAATTTATGGTCATTTTTTTTATTGACTACCCTAATTCCTGGACTAAAAGTCGCACATCTTTTCAAAGTTTGGCCAGGGGTGTGACTTATACTCGAGCGCAGGGGTGTCAAACTCATTTTAACTCGGGGGCCACACGATAGAACAAACATTCTCTCGGGGGACAGACCAGTCGATAGAGAAGAAAGAAAAAAAGAGAGAAAGAAATAAGAGAAAGAGGGGGGGAGAAAAAGAGAGAGTGTGTGACAATGAAAGGGAGAAAAAGAGAGAGAGACAATAAGAAGACAGAGAGTGAACCTTAGAAAAAAAAGAGATAAAAAGAGAAATAGTGAAAAAGGGTGAAAGAAAGAGAGAAATAAAGAAATCCAAAGAGAAATTGAAAGCAAGAAAGAGAGAAGGGAAGAAAATAAGAGAGAAAGATGGAAGCATAGAAAGAGAGTAGGGAAAGCAAAAAAGAGAGAAAAGGAAAAAAGGAAGAGAGAGCAAAAGAAGGTAAAAAGACACAGAGAAAGAGACAAAGAGGAACCAAGAAAGAGAAACGGAAAGAGTAAAAGAAAGAGAGATAGAGAGTGAAAAGAAAAGGGAGGAAGAGAGAGAGAAAGTTATACAACTACAGCGTCTTTGTGAGATGCAACATCAAGTGGACATATTTCAACCTGCAGCTCGTTTTTCTCTTGCGCTTCCCTTTGTGTTGTCTCGCTGGCCGGATTCCATACCTTAGCGTGCCTGATCCAGCCCGTGGGCCGCCTGTTTGACACCCCTACTCTTGAGAGACTTCTCTGTGAAATTATTAGGACGTTGTTATATGATTGAGTTTTACATTTTTATTACCTGTACTTTGTATCACTTCATCAGAAAAGGAAGGACAAAGCGTTCGTCTAACTCCCGAGTAGGGGGAGTTGTTTAACGGTAAAAGTTACTCAGATGATGAATATTTAATTGGATTTAGTGATTTAGAGAGACGCTAATAATTAAGTAAGCATGTTCTTTATGCTAGAGCTGTCACGGTTGCCATGGCGCCCAATTGGCCCTGCCGGAGTGGCGCCAGCTGCAGCTTGTTGACAGATTGGTTCCCTGTCAGTATTTAAACTCTGTCCTGTCAGTTTCCTTTGGTCGGTCCGCCTGCAAATTTATGTTTTTACACAGCAAGCCCTTTTTCGCCTGTCTCGTTTTTTGCTCCTGTTTGTCTCCCGCTATGATCTGTTTTGATCTCGACCACGTCTGTTCTCCCGTCCTGAATAACAATCCGTTTTTTATCTCGACCACATCTACTCTCCTCTCCTGGCTTTCGACTTGTTTCCGATCCCGACCACGTCTTTGCTCTTCTAACCCGGCTACTGACCCGTTTTTTCCGTTCCCGACACAAGCTATCTGAATAACTCTTAATATGTTACGCCGTTACTGACGAGATATGGGCGGCAGTAGCTCAGGAGGTAGAGCGCTCGTCTTGGGATCAAGGGATCCCAGTTCGAATCCCGGCTCGTCCGTGTTACATGTTGAAGTGTCCTTGGGTGAGACACTGAACCCCTGATACTCCCAATAAGCAGGTTAGCGTCTTACATGGCTGCAAGGCCGCTATTGGGAAATGTGGAGCACATTGTAAAGAGCTTTGGGAAGTCATTGACTTGAAAAGCGCTATGTAAATGCAAATCATTTCATTTCATTTCATTTCATTTCATATGCATGTACGTGTAACGTTAGAATACTGTGTTCTCCATTTTAGTTTTATTTTAAATTGCCTTTCAAGATGACGTCTATGTTTTTGGTATTGGATTTTATCAAATACATTTCCCCGCAAAATGCGACTTTTACATGTTTTTTTCTTCTTATCATGCATGTTTGGGCTGGTTCTACTCATAGTCCAGAAAATATAGTACATTTCTTTTTGTAACACAAGTAACCAGAGCCTGAGTATTTTTGACACCTCCAGTCTGTGCATGCACGCACACGCACGTTTCCTATACTGCCAGGATGAAGTGCAGTTCCTGTTTTTGCGCCCATCTGTAAGGGCAAAACTAGCCCAAGGTAAAAACGATGACTGCAACTTGGCAGAAGATGAAACGGGCCCGTCGCAAAAGCCATTAATAATTCTCATATTTTGGAATCAAAGCATCCATACAGAATCACCACTATTTAATCTCCTCGTGTAGAGAATAATAATAATGAAAAAAAAGGTCAGCTGGTTGCTTCCTTCCAGGCGGGAGTGATGGGCCGAGCTTTTCTAAGGCGGCCCATTAGTCTGTCATGGCAGTTGATTTAGTTGCCGTCACGCGAAGCTTGTTTTGGCTTGATGATAGCACTCGCTCGGCTGTGGGGAGAATTTGTCACCTGTGGCTCTTGACAGGAAGATAATTGCCGACGGTTAGCAGAATATTAGCACGCGGGCATTGGCGTCCACATCCCAAAAAATATTTCCCATTAACTCGATAGTCTGTTCTGCGCCAAATCGTTTTCCATCGCTACCTAATTGTTAGCTTTGAATCTGAAGAGCCCTTTTTGTTGGGCCTTAAAGGGGCACTGTGTTATATATGACCTCTACGTGTAGATGCCCCTGTGTTATTTAGGGCAGGTGTTTCCACCCTTTTTGAAGCTGAGAGCTGCTTTGTCTTACCAGGATCTTTAACACCACCCGGGGGAGTAAATGCCCACAGTAAACCCCACCCTTACATTTCCACATTACCCTATTTTTATTACAGTGTGTATTTTCCGTCTATAGCAAAAGGTTATATTGGGTATTTTTGTATTCTATATCTTTATTTTATTATCTTATATTTCTTTCTATCTATCTATCTATCTATCTATCTATCTATCTATCTATCTATCTATCTATCTATCTATCCATCCATCCATCCATCCATCCATCCATCCATCCATCCATCCATCCATCCATCCATCCATCCATCCATCTATCTATCTATCTATCTATCTATCTATCTATCTATCTATCTATCTATCTATCTATCTATCTATCTATCTATCTATCTATCTATCTATCTATCTATCTATCTATCTATCTATCTATCAATTAGCACAAAAGGCTAACAGTTTTTTTGCATTTCTAAGATAACAGCTTATGATGTTATTACTTTCGTATTTTCCAGATTATAAGTCCCAGTTTTTTTCATTGTCTGGCCGGATGTCATGATACAGAACTGGATCAGGACCCAAACGCGTGATGTTACACACGCAGGCCTTTTATTTTATGGGAAATGGGGAGTCATGCATGTTAGGCAGCAGTCTGCTGTGAAATGATAGTAAGCCAGAGGCCGACGAGATCGATACCAATTGCCCGAGTTCATATCGGACAGATGGGGTAGATACCAGACAGGACAGGATAGACAGGATAGATAATGAAACAGGATATCGAAAATAAACAGGACAAACTAGACGGGAATGAAAACTGGATAGAATAATAAACAGGAAACAAATAGATGGGAACGAAACTGGAAAGTGATATTAAACAGGACAAAAATAAACGGGAACAATACCGGACAGGGAATACCAACAAGGCCGAGTCAAAACCCACGTCTTGCAGGGCAGAGGTTCGTTGACAGACTGACAAAGGAAAAATGATAGCACTGAGCTTAAATAGATTGAAAGCTAATCCGTCAATGAGCTGCAGCTGGCGCCACAAAGGAAGGGGCCAATTGGGCGCCATGGGCACAAAAAAATCTAAACCTTTTTAGCCATATGTGAAAAAGCAATTTCCTCCTGAACCTAATAATGAATTGGCTCACTTTTGGCAGTAATAACAGAAATCAAAAGTCTATGATAATTGGAAATGAGTCTTACACAACGCTGTTGAGGAAATTTAACCCACTCTTTTCAGCAACATTGTTTTAAATCTGCCATTTTGGAGCGTTTTCTACTATACATTGCCCGTTTAAGGTCACACTACAGCATCTCAGATGGATTTAAACCCAAACATTGACTTGGACGCAGTTGTAGGAAGTCCTTATGGTTTGGTCTGGAAATCTTCATGCCTTGATTTTCTCTCTAATGTTTGACAATATTTTGGCCTGAAAGACCTCTCGTAGCTCGGATTTCTCATAACTAGAGTAGCTCCTATGGAGCGGAGCCACTGTACTTAGTTGAAAAACACACAATTAGCATTTAGTTGAAACATTGGTAAGCCAAACCGAAACAGTACAAAGATACCTACCTTTGCTGTTTTAACCCTACATAAATTTCTTCACACTTTTTATTCTTTCTCATCTTTCCCTTCTTTCTTTTCAGGCCGCTCTGACCTTGCTGCTTTTTTGCGTGGGCCATCCATCTTGGGCTGTTTAGCCGTTTCACTGAATTCACGGCGGCCAGATTAATACAATTCATCACTGCAATCATCCTCTATTTATCACCTTCTTTACCCAGTGAATGTTTTGACATCCAGTTAATTTTCTGCTGATGATTTATCAAACGATAATTACCATACACTGAAAGAGTCATTCGTTATCTTGATGAATGATTATGACACCAAAGTGGATAGAATTTTAAGCGAGTTCTCTCAGATGCTAACATATGCGCTCCTGTGAATAATGGCTAACCGAGACAGACTGAGTGGTGGAACAACAGCAAATTTTTAAATGTTGTTGCAAATATATGCTTTAAATTAGCTTTTGTGGGGTAAGCGACACAGAGGCTTGTAACATTAAAGTGTCATGATTACCGATGTGAATCACCTCTGCTCGCTCCTTTGGCGCCAACTGCCTCGGACTCTGATTGTCTCCCTGTCCCTATTTAAACCCACTCCTATCTGTCCCCTGTGGTCAGTCCGTCTGCAAACCTCAGTTAACACTGGGCAAGCCTTTTTCGACCCTGACTCCCACCTGTTTTTGCTCCTGTCGCTCCCGTCCCGGCTTTCGTCCTCTTTTTGTCCCCGACCACATCTACTCTCCTTTCCTGGCTTCCAACCCTGACCACGTTTTTGCTCTCCTGTCCCGGCCACTGACCCGTTTTTCCGTTCTCGACACCGCCATCGCTCGACACGGAAGATCCACTTCCGCGTTCAGAGCGACCTTTTTTCCCCGCGGCCAGCAATCACTGGATCGTGGGCGCAACCCTTTCTCTTTCTTCCAATAAAACTTGCGAGAAACACAACGCAAGTGGCTCCTGTCTCCGTTCTGGTTCTGACATAAAGCCCCAGGGTGTGTTATTAACGGCCCCTTTCAGTATTAAAATGCGTCGTTCATAAAAAAAAAAAACACTTGATTCAAGAAATAAATAAAAATGATGGTCTTTTACTGAAAAATGCGTATCAACAATAATAACTACTTTACATGAGAAACCTCTTGAAGTGGTTGACTTGTTTTGATGCTACTAGCTACTACGAATATCGAAATGACTATTTTATGATGAGTTTAGAGTTTAGTAGACACTCAAAATAATGAGTAAAAGACATCAATGATTATTGAACTGGCAAGGAGAACAGCGAGAGAATCCTTCAGTTAAGAAGGTCCAACATGTTATAAAAGCCCTACTCTGAGACCTTTTTTATATTACATCTCCTAGGTTACCAAAGATCTGCCCAAAATGGTGTGGTGATCAAGGAACAACAACATTATTGGCTGATAGTGACAGTCCCAAAAATAAAACAGTGCACAATAATAGTCATAATAACGAAATGGTCACCTATGAAATCTCCTTTGGATGTGTTGAATATTTAAGGAACAGTGTGTAATGTTTAGTACCTCCTAGTGGTAAGAAAAAAACCTTAATTCAATAAAATAATACAAACATGATTGTAACAATGTTATAAATACAGTAAGACCTCGGTTATCGCGGTTAATGGGGACCAAAACCACCTGCGATAAGTGAAAATCCGCAAAGTAGCGGCGCACCTTCCAAAAAAAACAAAAAAAAAAACTTTAAAAAAAAAAATTTTTTTTTAGACCCGGTTAATGGGGAGCAAAAGCACCCGCTAAAAGTGAAAATCTGCGGGTGCCGTTCGGTCGCTTCCGCGAGCGAGCCCCTAACCCGCAGCGCGGGTACTTTCGGGCGCGATACGCATGACACCGACACAGTTATAGGGGTCCCGCGCACGTCCGCCGCCTTTCGCCCGCCGCCTTTCGCACGCCGCCTTTCGCCCGCCGCCTTTCGCCCGCCGCCTTTCGCCCGCCGCCTTTCGCCCGCCGCCTTTCGCCCGCCGCCTTTCGCCCGCCGCCTTTCGCCCGCCGCCTTTCGCCCGCCGCCTTTCGCCCGCCGCCTTTCGCCCGCCGCCTTTCGCCCACCACGCGCTGACGGCCGCCTGTCGTCGCGCCGCGCTACTGGGGTCGTCGGACGATCGGGCTCCCCCAGTTACGGGGGTAGCCCGATCACGCTCGCCGCCTTTTCTCGCGTCGCGCCTGTTGTAGAAAATAAACTTGCATTTGTAGAATAGATCTGCATATATTTAGAAAGAAATGTAGAAAGACTTGCTTACAGTTGGGAGAAATGTTGTTTACATCTCGGGAAGGTCTCGAAGGACGAATTAGTATAAACAATCCTCCTCAAAGGAGGACAACAGATAACGGCAAAGGGCAAGGTGACATAAACTGGCATAAACTTAAAAACACTTCCAAATAAGGACGGAACCCTGGGCATGTAAGCCTTCAGGCGTGAAAAGGGACGGGGCCAAACCGGGTACACGTGCTATGTTGAAAACTATAAAGACACACGCATATCTTTGATTCTCTGAGTCTCTTGTTGAAATTTTGTATCAATAAAAAGAACTCCCTCTTATGTCATTTTGCATTTCTTTGAACAAGTATGAGACGATTCAACAAATTGGTCTTATCTTCAACACGCCGTGTGACGCCGTGTCCGCCGAACTCGCTTCGTCGCGCGGCTCGGGAGTGACCCCCTTTATTTATTATTATTTTTTTTTTAACCATTACAGACCACGAAGCTCTGAAGCCGCGAACTTTGAACCGCGAACTAGCGAGGTCCCACTGTATTCATAGGTCAAGAAATTTCTTTTGCATAGTGGAATCATTACCAAGTAGTCGCCGCCATGTTTGACTGTCATTTTGCTGCTACGCTGTGCTCAATTGGCACTGGCTTTCGTTTGCATTAGACCATAGAGTGCTATCTAGTGGTCAAATAATACACAACATACCTTTGAAAACAGAATGAACTTATCATTTTGCTTGTGCCAGTGGTGCATTTTGCACTGGTTTACACACTATCTAAGTTCCAGTCTTTTAAATTAGGTTGATCTCACAAAGATTTACTAGCCTTTGGTTTTACATGTTTTCCCACTTGGCTGCAGCCTCTGTTTTGCCGCTAGCCGCTATTTTTAGTGTTAACTGCTTAGTGTACATAAAGCACAGTAGCTTTTACTGCTGGATGTTAAAATTAGCAGTTGATTGCTGCTTACTCCAGCTTTGACCAGATAGTCTCTCTTTTCAGCGGCTCCACATATATCTAGGTAGTATGATATTGCACGCAGGTCTTGCACCAGATTTCATGTAGTACTTTTTTCATGCAATCGGATGCTATTGGCTATTACATGATTCAACATTTTTCACTCGCTCATTCACACCTAGGGAAAATTTGCACCGGCCAATTCACCTGACATGCATGTTTTTGGAATGTGGGAAGAAACCAGAGTGCTCAGAGGAAACTCAAGCAAGCACGGGGGGAACATGCAAACTCCACACAGGAAAGTTCGATCTCATGACCTCTGTACTGTGACGCACACATGCTTACCATATATATATATATATATATATATATATATATATATATATATATATATATATATATATATATATATAAAAGGTGTTTAAGGTGGCCAGTTGCAAGTGCTTCTCCTCATTGCATCTTCCCTGAAGAGTGGCAACATGGGAGCCTCAGAACAACTGTTAAATGATCTGAAAACAAAGATTGTTCTTCATCATGCTTTAAGGCATGGTCACACAGCCTTTCACGGGCGTATCGCAGCTGAATCACGGCCAGAAGTTTATGCCCGTGAAGCAGATGCGGTGGAAATGTGCAAAATTGGCTAAATCCGCTGTTTACCCGTGGTATGCGATAAGGACGCAGAACAGACGCCGGCGACTGTTCTGCGTCCTTATCGCGGGTAACCGCGGCTGCATCGCATTTGACCATGCTTACACGCGGTACACACGCTAATGCAAGTGATAACACCGCGATACAGGCGCAGAACAAACGTGCTATGACCGTGCTCCACCCGCGATTACCCGCTAAAATTTCGCATCCTACCGCGTGCAACCACGTCTTGGCCGCGGCCGTAGCTCGTCCTAGCACGTTCGTACCGCGTCTTTACCTCGTGTGTACCACGTGTGCCGCCCGCGGTTACCCGTGGTCTAAAGTTTTGAGCAGCGCAAAATTTTTTCGCGCGGCCAACCGCGTGTGAATTTCTTACCGCCTGTAAAACACTGCTGTATCTCGTCTGTATCGCGATCTCAAAGCGTCTAACAGCAACAATTTCTGGCCGTGATTCAGCCTCGATACGCCCGTGAAAGGCTGTGTGACCATGCCTTTAGGGGAAGGATACAAAATGCTACCTCAGAGATTTTAGCTTTCAATTTCCACTGTGAGGAACATAGTGAGTTAATGGAAAGCCACAGGCACAATTCTAGTTAAGGCCCGGAGTGTCAGGCCAAGAAAAATCTCAGATAACCAGTGGCGAAGGATGGTGAGAACAGTCAAACTCAACCCACAGACCAGCTCAGAAGACTTACAACATGATCTTGCTGCAGATGGTGCCACTGCGCATTGTTCAACTATTCAGCACACTTTGCACAAGGAGATGCTGTATGGGAGAGTAATGCGGCAAGAGCCTTTTCTGCACACATGCCACGAACAGAGTAGCTTGGGGTATGCTAAAGCACATTTGAACAAGCCAGCTTCATTTTGGAATAAGGTGCTGTGAACTGATGAAACTAAAATTGAGTTATTTGGACATAACAATAAGCGGTATGCATGGTGGAAGAAGAACACAGCGTTCCAAGACAAACACTTGCTACCCACAGTAATATTTGGTGGTGGTTCCATCATGCTGTGGGGCTGTGTGGCCAGTGCAGGTACTGGAAATTTTGTTAAAGTTGAAGGTCGCATAGATTCCAGTCAGTATCAGCAGATTCTTGCAAATGTTTTAGAATCAGTGACAAAGCTGAAGTTGCCCCGGGCCTGGATACTTCAACAAGATAACAACCCCAAACACTGCTCAAATTTTACTATGGAATTCATGCAGAGGAACAAATGCAATGTTCTGGAATGGCCATCTCAGTCCCATACCTGAATATTATTGAAAATCTTTGGTTTGATTTAAAGCGGGCTGTCCATGCTCGGAAACTATCAAACCTGATTGAAATGGAGATGTTTTGTAAAGAAGAATGGTCAAAAAACACTTCCAGACCCTCATCGGAAGCTATAGAAAACGTTTAGAGGTTGTTATTTCTGCAAAGGGAGGATCTCCTAAATATTGATGTAATTATTCTGTTGGGGTGCCCAAATGTATGCACCTGCCTACTTTTGTTTAAGCAATTATTGCATATTTTCTGTAAATCCCATGAACTTCATTTCAATTCTCAAATATTACTGTGTTTGTCTGCTATTTGTTATATTTAACTGAAATTGTTGTTCCGAACAACCAATGATTTTTAAAGGAAAATCTTGAAAATGATCAGGGTTGCCCCCACACACACATATTTAGCTCCTGCTAAATATGGTTGTGCTTATTTTTTGCACTTTTTTACAATGCACTATTCTTCTGATTGCATAATTATTATTAGCATGAGTTTTTCTGAGCACTAAGTTGTACTTATTTTTTTTCTTTCTTCTTTTATCTTCTTTTTGTGTTCAAAGTCTTTCTATTACATGTTTTACCCAGGAGTGCACTGTCTAATTTTTTACATCATTGATATCAATAACAGTAAAGACAATTCTAATTCTCATGATTCAGAAGCAACATGAGAAGGTTACCAAAAAAACAAAAACACACTTAATCCCATTTTGACACGGGCCACGTATTTCCTGGCGCGGCTTTGAAGTGACAATCTTGTGGGACCACCGGCTCATTGCAAAAGAAAGACCACCTCCCACGTAACGGAAGGGGGTCGGAGACTCGGTCGGCTAATAAGGGGTTGAAAGGAACTTGCAACTTTGAAGGGAAAATTTGATCAGCTATTAGACATTCCTGAGATGGTTTCACACAGAGGTCAATTAGAATCACATAATTTGATCTGGTTCTATTTTCACGTGTGAGGACTTTTATTGTGATATATTTACAGTTGGGTAATGTTTTACTTCAATGTTGAATGAATGAATGAATGAAAACTTTTATTTCGAACATAAAAATAAAAACAGGACAAAAACAATGAGTCAACAACAGAATAATGTAACAACATGTTCGAAAAGGGGTAGTCAGAAGCAGATGCTTATTTTTCCTACCCCAATATCTTCCCTACTAAATACATTCCACAAATCCTCCTCTCCTCTTATGTCTAATATAACAAAATCTCATGGATATACTTGTTACATAGGTCGGATATCAATAATTATAATAGTTACAATAATCACATATTTTATACACTAATCTTCGCAATACCCATCCCTCAACGTCATAATGCGCATAATGTCACTGCGGCACCAGTGATAATAACAATAAAAATAAACACAATACTTATAATAACAGTTCTGATATAATAATAGCAACAATAACAACAAGTTAACCATAGTTTGAAATGCAGTATTTCCAATCTCCCTCATATCCCATTTTCTTCATCCCTGTATTTCGCCAGTAATGCTTTTTTGTATTTAAATTGAACACATGGATAGTTGGACATTGTTTGATCTCATTTTGCAAATTATTCCAAAGTCTGACTCCACACACAGACTTTTCCTGGTGGTTCTCACCTTTGGGATTTTGAATTCACCACAGCCCCTCAAGTTATAATTTTACTCTTTCCGAGTGAATATTTTTTGTATGTTTTCTGGCACTGTGTTTTGTTGACCTTAAATAACAGTTGTGAAGTGAAAAATTTTATTAAATCATCCAATTTTAATAATTTGGACTGCATGAATAAAATATTGGTATGATCCCGATATCCAACCCTGTTTATGGTTCTTATTGCACGTTTTTGAAGGATAAAAAAGAGCTATAGTGAACGTAATTATTGCCCCAGACTTCTGCACAATATGTTAAATATGGCAGAACGAGAGAACAATATAATAAATACAATGCATTATAATTTAAAAGAAATTTGGCTTTATTAATTATTGAAATGCTTTTAGATACCTTAGTTTGTATGTGTCTGATGTGTGTTTTCCAACTTTATTTATTGTCTATTATGACCCCTAAAAACGTAATTTCTGATACAATGTCTATTGCGACACCATCCATTTTTACTTCTAAATCTTTATTTGCCTTACGATTACCAAAGAATATTACTTTGGTTTTATTTAAATTTGAAGATAATTTATTTATATCCATCCATACTTTTAGGTTAATTATTTCACGATTAATACAGGTTACCAAATCAATATAGTTATCATTTGAATAGAAAATGTTAGTGTCGTCTGCAAATATTACTATTTTCAATAGTTTTGAAACATTAAAAATATCGTTAATATATAAATTAAATAACTTTGGTCCCAGGATAGAACCCTGTGGTACTCCACAACAGATGTCCAAATATTCAGATGAAAACTCTCCCATTTTTACATATTGCTTCCTCCCTGTCAAATAACTTTGAATCTATTGCAAAGCCACTCCCCTGATGCCATATCTTCCAGTTTTTTTAATAGTATATTATGATTAATGGTATCAAATGCTTTTTTTAAATCAATAAATACCCCGACTGCGTGTCTCTTTTTCTATAGTATGGGTGAATTCTTCTACTGCATCAATAATTGCCATTGTTGCTGATCTGTTTGCTCTAAAACCATATTGACTTTCATTAATCAATTCTAAGTAACAAGATCACCAGATCCAGTCATCGTGGTCCAAAAGGCAGGTAAGGGTCGGTAATTACACTACATTGACAAAATACTTGCTTTTACCATTGTTTAGTTTCTTTCTTTCATTCATTCATTATCTGCACCGCTTATCCTCAGTAGGATCGAGGGGGTGCTGGAGCCCACCCCAGCTATCTTCGGGCAGTGGGCAGGGGACACCCTGAACTGGTTGCCAGCCAGTCGCAGGGCACACAGAGACAGACAACTAACTCACTCATCCACAGCTAGGGACAATTTGGACCGGCCAATTAACCTGACATGCATGTTTTTGGAATGTGAGAGGAAACCGGAGTGCCCGGAGGAAACCCACGCAAGCACGGGGAGAACATGCTAACTCCGCACAGGAAGGTTCGATCTCATGACCTCAGAACTGTGCCGCACACGCGCTAATCACTGTGTCGCTGTGCTGCTGAACATTTCTTATAAACACATACTAGCCATTCAAAAAAAAACAATTGTGATGCATTTCAAGCAGAACTTTCACTGAGGTGCTTTATTTATTTTTTGGAACCTATTCATGAACAATCCCTGAAATTTCTAAGAACTTTTCAGCGCTGATGTTTCCATTGGCATGTTCACACGATTTTGGTCACTCAGGGGCCGCCCCGGGCAGCACGGCGGCGCAGTGGTTAGTGCATGTGCGACACAGTTCATGTCTTGGGAACCTCGTGCGTGGGTTCAAATCCAGCTCCAGACTTCCTGTGCGGAGTTTGTATGTTCTCCCCGTGCTTGCGTGGGTTTCCTCCGGGCACTCCGGTTTCCTCCCACTTTCCAAAAACATGCATTTCAGGTGAATTGGCCGGTCCAAATTGTCCCTAGGTGCGAATAAGCGAGTGAGTTGTCTGTCCCCGTGTGCCCTGCGATTGGCTGGCAACCAGTTCAGGGTGTCCCCTGCCCACTGCCCGATGATTGCTGTGATGGGCTCCAGCACCCCCGCAACCCTACTGAGGATAAGCGGTTGCAGCTAATGAGATAATGAGGGGCCGCCCCCACAATTTCGATCGCTGCGTAGAGGAAGCAACAGCAGAACGTGGGAGATACTCGATGTGTGGACATTTGTCTGATCATACTAAAAAAACTGAGGCTTGATACTCTGTGATCAATAGCAAGGAAGCTTTTACAACAGTTTTTCTAGAATGAAACACATAAAAAGCAATTTTTTTACGTTTTAGGCACTCTGGGACAATGCTTGTCAAGTCATGTTTATTTGTATAGCCCTTAATCACAAAGAGTCCCAAAGGGCTGCACAGACCACAGATTATTGCAAACCACAGACTACTATGACGCCATCCCCTGAACTAAAACCTACATGAGGGCAAATGATACACAGATACACAGATATTGTTATTCATATGCTATGGAGTAGAAGTGTGTTTTAAGCTTCGATTTAAACATTTCCACTGAGGTTGCAGATCGAATCTCAGGGGGAAGAGAATTCCACAGCACTGGGGCCTGAATGAAAAACGCTTTCGAACCTGCAGATTTCTTCTTGGCTCTTGGGATCACTAGTGGACCAGCATTTTCAGAGTGAAGGCTCCGGACTGGTACATAGGGGTAAATTATATCTTGCTGTGACGCACAAGAGGGTCAAATCTAGACGCTAAACATGACTCATTGTTGGAATAATGTACATAAGTTATACAACTTTACTATAATTTATGTGTGTTATATGTTTGCTTGTGAGATATTGTGCTTACAAAATAGGATATTCTCTCAGCAAAAGTTTTCCACTGCACTTTAGAGAGAACTAACGGTGTGAATCAGTTACAGATTTGACCCGAAGACCAAGGATCTTTTCCTGAAGTATAGCATGAAGAGAGTTAATCAGTCACATTTCAAATAACAAGTTGTTGTGCAAGAACTTGTTTCAATTGAAAAATTCAACCTTTAACCAACCCCTAACCCTTAGTGTTGAAATGACATTGTAACCAGGGCGTTCCTTATCTGAATAAAAAGCAAGGTGAGGGAACACTGCTTTGGAGTGAGTTGGAGAATTGTAACCAAAGCAGTTTTCCGTTCACTTTCCTTGCAAGAAAACCTTACACAATTCTCTGTGTCTTCTTTTGCATGCAGGTTTTTGTTGCAAGTGTTGGGTTGAATCTCATCCTTGTCATGAGGGTGCCAACGTAAAAGGATAGCTTGAGATAAATTTCCTTCCAAATGCTTCATTATTTACCACAGCAGCATTACTTCATTTTTCTTGAGGATGCATATTTACTGTATTAGTTATTGCACTGAATGAGTTAAATATAAACTATAACTTTATAGCATTAAGAGATGGTGTTTAAGGGGTGAAATATGGAACAGGGGTGAAAGACCATTGGTGTCGGCAGTTTGAGTCCCGCGTGGGGATTACATGCTGCCATCTGGGCTGTTATCCTCACAGGCCCCATTATCGGCCTCATTATTAGTTTTTGACTCAGCACAAGAAAAACGTGAGCACCTTCCTGTCTTTTTGATCTCTCACATGCTAACAAATCCATCCTGCCTGCCAACCCTTCTTCGCTAAAGTAATTAGTGCTAATTAAAAGGTTTTTAGCTGCTTCAAAGTTTTTTTTCCATCTGTTTTGGTTGCAGTGTGTGAGCAACACATTGTCCTCGCAGGTGCTTCAGCACCGGCCGGCACCTCGCAGGCATTCCTTGCCGCTTGTTCACAGTTGGAGATCAAGGAGATTAGGGCTTTTGTTGTTTACAAAAGAAGTGAAACGCATTGCTAGTGGAAAGGAGTCAAAAGACTTGATGGGGAGGAGAGCTTCATTCCAATGATTTTTTTTTTTTTTCAACTGATTATATTTGTGGATTTTTACTATGCAGTGAAACCTTAAAGGGTTTGGGAACCATTTTACCCAAAGAGCAATGATAGCTAAATATTTTGATTTTTGGGGGGAGGGAGAGAGCCACACCATATATTTTAAAGACAATTTTCAGCAAAACCACCAAATCTGCTCTTCAGACAAAATGTCATATTTCGGCGCATTTTATTTCACTGTGTGTCATTAGATGATATGATCAAATTTATGAAATTAGAATAATGCTCTGTGTCACATATCAACCAATATACAACTTATTCATGTCTCAAACTTGTCTCCCTCCCGCAATTACTTCCGCTTTTTGAAGGTCATTTTAAACTTCTTTTTTTTCATGAATAATTGTTTCAAAACAAGGTGCTGGCAGAGTTCTTTTGTAGACATGTCACAAAATACAGCAAACGAGGGTACTGACGTATTTACTACCGGTGCAAATGGTGCTGGGCAAAAAAGTGCGCTGTGTGCATAGCTCTGCCCATCTCTTTTGCTTCCCCAATCAATTTGTTTTGTGTGCTTGGCTGTTTACAGTTTTTCTGTGGGTTTTCATCGCAATGTGTCTCAACTGTGAACATAGTGTTTGATGGGCTTCCATATTGGGGATTCCTTAACGATGTACAGGGAAAACAGGGTCTTTTGATGTGACACCTTGACTGTAAACTGTAGTGGGGAGTAGGCTCTTTATTAGGGTGGAGATTTTATGACCAATATTTTTTTTCATGTATTCTTTTATCTTACCCCACAAAAATGTTCCACTTCCACCAAACACTTCACAGCAGAAGTTTCAGTCACGTAAGTTGATATTTACAGGTAGCTCAATCACTGTATAAATTTGAATTAGCGCCAATTAAGCCAGTTGCACACACAAAATAATGATGGCTTAGGTAGCTAATACAAACAAGAAGAAAAACACAGTCCTTAGTTAGAGTCGGCTGTCAGGAAAGGTTTTACTGTGTTTTTCATGAATTTTCAGTAGATTCTGCAGATCAATTTATCTTTTGTGATATGACCACAGAATTCCTGAATCAGCGCCACACATCGTTTGGCAAGATTATTGACCACACTGATTCCCTGAACAGTTTCCAAAGCTGTTTTGAAGTCATCCCACTATTATACTGTGATTCAACATCAAGATAGCCAACAGGAAGGTCCATGATTTTGAAGAAAGAGCTAGATCCAGAGGACACAAAGCCTTCGAGACATATGCTCGTAACATTGTCTAAATCTACAGATATCCTCTTTTGAAAATACTGTTCAGCAGTTTCATCTATGTTGTCCTTATTTTTCATTGCAGGCACCAGGAGTTGATTGTAAAACAAAGCATGTGCAACCGTTCCTGGTGTTACCTACCACAGGTGATTGGAAAATCTCTGAAGGGCTGCCTTATATATTGCAGAATTGATGTTTAAATATTCCACCAAAGACTTTAAAAGCTCCAAATCAGTGAGAGGGGCTATTGCAGCAAGAGGTGCCATGATCCAGGCCTTCAAGTTATAACATTTATCATGCCTCTCTTCCTCTTTGAGATACCATCACCTGATATGTTGTCTTTTTTCTTTCTCTTGTAATTAGGGAAAAGTAAAGCCTAAAGTCAACACCTGTCATTGACCCCTTCCCTTTGCTCTTTGAGCCAACAAAAACTCTTTGTCATCTGGAATTGTCATAATGTTGAGAGCATTAGCATGAGCAATGTCAAACAAGTCATCAAGTTCTTCTTTTCACTCACTTTCCTTGTTTTTTTCTTGTTGCTATTTGTCGTCCTTTGTTCTTTTTTTAGCAACTGCCATGCTTGAAAATGTTTTTCTTATTGCTTTATTCCAAAATGATGATATTTCTTTCACTGTCACTGTGGAAGACGCTGTGATGGGCTTGTGCAATTCCAAGTGTTGATGAAGAAAGAAACCAAGAGCCATGCTAAGTTCAGACACATAAGTACCAAGCAGATACCTTTCTTTCTTTGATGTAGTTGAAACCATGTTGCTCATGGAAAGACTGCTTGCAATATGGATGATTAAAAAGTCTCGCTATTATGTTCCTTTACTATCCATGCAGGTGTAATATAAAAGTGTATCATGGTGAGAAAATGTATTTTGTGCAAGCTTTGATCAGGAAGATTATGTAAGTGAGAAATGTTTGAATGTACTGAATATTTACCTGATGCTGATCTTTGAATGTCAATCACTTCTTGGAGGACAAAGAAGGTCCGCTGGCCTTGTCTTCAAACGTAGGTCAAGGGAAATTATACTAGTTGAATTAGACTGATCTTGCTGAGTAATGACTTGTGGGTAATAATTGTTTGAGATATAAACTTACACATATGTGGCTTATCCCAGCATCTCTAGAACTCCCATTTAAGAAAAATGATGGAAAACGCCAAACTTCTCAGCATTTGAGCTACCTCTAAAATGTATTTTATTAAGACCAAACTGCACAGTGATTGTTCTTTTGTGTAATGGAACACAATTACGGGGTAAGACGGTGACTTTTTGCAATTTTGAAAATAAGCTCCACCCTACTCTTTATGTACTGGACCAAACCATCTGCATTGTTAGGGATATTTCAGCTATGTGCGCACCGGACTCAATTCCGCAGGGGTCTCACACTCAATTTTCTTGGGGGGTGTAGGAGCTAGGGCCTGGGTGAAGTTGGGCCAAATAGGGTTTTCTATGCTCCAAATTGTTTTTAAACTTTTTTATAAACATTGTACCCCGCCGTTGCAAAGAAAGTTTCAATAACGAATTTATGATAATGACAATAGAAACATTCTTGAATAAAGTCTACAAACAAAAAACCTGCAATTTGTAAATCAATTGGGAATAAATGAATCCATAATCAGGATGAGCTTGAAGAGACAGTTTTTATAATCTAGTAAAAAGTTTGATCTCATTACCCCGATTTTAGCTAACCTGCATTGGCTCCCTGTTAGCTTAAGATGCTATTTTAAGGTTCTGTTGGTAGTATACAAAATCATGCATGGACTTGGTCCCTCATATCTTTCATATATAATTTCCCTCTAAGTTAAGGTCCGGAGCCTTCGCTCTGAAAACGCTGGTTTACTAGTGATCCGGAGAGCCAAGAAGAGAGTGTTCTCCATTCGGGCCCTGGTGCTGTGGAATGCTCTTCCCTCTGAGATTTGATCTGCAACCTCAGTGGAAATGTTTAAATCAAAGCTTAAAACATACTTCTACTCTATAGCATATGAAATAACCTATATTTTATGTTGATAATATGTATTATTTGCCCTCATGTAGGTTTTAGATGATGGGATGGTGTCATAATGGTCTTTAGTTAGCAATAGTTTTTGATCTGTGCAGCCCCTGAGGCACTTTGTGATTAAGGCTATACAAATGAACATGACTTGACTTGACTTGACTATTTGTGAAAAAAAAAAACTTGAGTACAGCAAATTTGGAACTGCAGAGAGCGCAACTGATTAAAAGCCACATGCACATACTTAAGAACGAATCTCTGTTTAAGCCACAGGCTTAAACCGCCATAAAAATGAACTCATTCACATCATTTCTTCCATTAAAGAAAACAAAAGGAACAAAATGTGTTGCTATTTTGAGACTTCTTTTTATTTTATATTTTAGCCCACCCCACTTCCATCTTGGCAACTGTAAATAAAAAAGAAATCCCTAATTTACTAAGAGACAGAGGCTGTTTTAGAAGAATATAATATCAAGATGCCAGACAAAACATGCTGACTACAAAAAGCTAACTGGAAACGATGCTGTGAAAAGTTGAAGCAGCTGGAAGCTGTTTTAACGGTACAGCATTGCTTTTTCATGAGACCCTGCAAGTGCAAAGAAAAGCTACAAAGGCGAGCTATCAAGTCGCAACGCTGATTGCCAAGCACTGCATACCTTTCCCGGAGGGTGAATTTATGAAAGACTGTTCAAAGAATGCTAGGCTGAATAGTTGGCCCTCACACATTTTCAGCGTACCGGATCCAGCACGCTTTTTTAAATAAAATGAAATAAAAAAAGGTTTGTACACCCCTGCATCAGCTGGACCCTCACTCTTCATGTCCTAATTTCATCGACATCTGGTTCGGTACCAACTTACCCAATTAAATGGAAATTAGACCTGGCAACCTGTGTCCCTAGAGTATAATATTTTTTGACTAGTCCTTTACACGTTGTGTCTTTTTTTCTAATGACTTAGAAGACTTTGTCTTCTTTGAGGTCTAGGCTTTCGCTAACATTACTACGAGTGGAGCTGCGGTCTGAACTAGGATGAATAATGAAGTGCTTCCCAGGGAAGGCAGAACTCTTAGTGGCAAGAGGTTAATATTATCACATGTCATTAGGTGGCCTTGCCTGACTGACAGCTCATTGAATCGGGCAGCAAATGATTTCCTCATGCCGTGGAGGACAGAGCACTTCAAAGCCAAGCAAGGAGGCAGGGGTGTGTCAGGCTGTCAGGGGGTTCTGAGGTCAGGACATGCACTCCACTTTGATTAATGAACAGAGCTCAGCAGAGGTTGCCGGTAGGTAAGAATGTGACGCTGGATTGGATGTGAAAGCGGGGGACCGACTATAAGCCAGCTTTGACCGACCCGCACAAAATCCCGCCCGGCGCACACCGTCACCGTCAGGCAGACTTGATGGCTTGTGACGGCCAAACGAACACACCCTCTGGCTCGTGTAGTCATGACTTTTCACTTGTTGCCTGAAAGCTTTACCTAATAGGGGCATGAGCGCTTTCAGACACTGGACAGAATAGTGCCAATGTAACGTCTGTGTAAGGTGTATTGGGTGCAGTTGTCAAGTCAAGTCAAGTCATGTTTACAGTGGAACCTCGGTTCCTGACCATAATCCGTTCCAGAACCCTGTTCGAAAACCGAATTGTTCGATCACCGAAATAATTTTTCCCATTAAAAATAATGTAAATCGTTTTAATCCGTTCCAACACCCTGAATGTTTACCTTGAATGTTTAACGTAAACATAAAGCTAACCCAGGCTAATCGTACGTTCGCGTTATTGTAATCTTCCGTACAAAATATTACGCTAACATGAACGTGTAAAAATAAAAAAATCAGGTCGTTTACAAGTCATTTCCACAACAAGTGGTGAGCGGTTCATTGGAAAGGGGGCTCCGTTCCAACACCCTGAATGTTGGGCTCCTTTCCAACACCCTGAATGTTTACCTTGAACGTTTAACGTAAACATAAAGCTAACCCAGGCTAAAAGTACGTTCGCGTTATCGTAATCTTTCGCGCGAAAGATTACGCTAACATGTACGTGTAAAAATAAAAAAAAAGGATAAAGAAAATAATTATGAATAGGATTTCTTACCTTTGTGGTGGTCAGCAGAAGGCGGAAGTAGGGTGGGGTTGCTTGCTTATAGCACTCACTCCCTTAGCCACATCACTAGATTTCACAGCCTCCTTATTCTTTAGTATTGTACTGATCGTAGATTTAGCCATGCTGTATTCCCTTGCAAGATCAGACACTCGCACACCTGCTTCCTATTTTGCTATTATTTCTTTCTTAAATGCAACAGTTGTACGCACTACTTTTCTTTTTTCACCTGTAGCAACTTTGCTGCTTGCACTGACTTTCTTCAGAGGCATAATTAGGGGCTAAAACACTTCGTACACCTATATTAAAAGCGAAAGCAAAACGAAGCACGTCCGCACGCGATAACAGTTGGTCACAAAAAGAGCGATCTACACCCGTACGCCGCTCAGCATCGCACCCTAGCGTACGCACTCACGCATTACCGGCGTTCGAACCCTGATTTTTTTGACCGAACAGCGAAGCAAGAATTTCTAAAAAATTTTGGTCGGACTACGATTTGTTCGAACTGAAAGGCGTTCGAATACCGAGGTTCCCCTGTATTTGTATAGTCCTTAATCACAAAGAGTCTCAAAGGGCTGCACAGACCACGGAATAATGAAAACCACAGACTACCATTACACCATTCCCTGATCTAAACCCTACAAGAGAGCAAGGACAAATTCAAAAACCTCAACATGAGGAAAATGAAGAAACATTGAGAAGGGACCGCACATGAGGTAATCCCCCTTCCAGAGGATAAGGCTCCAATGGATGTTGCAATAACAAATAATACACAGCTATTGTCAACATAAAATATAGGTTATTCACATCCTATAGAATAGAAGTGTGTTTCAAGTCAATATTCAAACAGTTCCACTGAGGGTGCCGATCAGATCTCAGGGGGCAGAGTATTCAACAGCACAGGGGCCCAAATGGAGAACGCTCTCGAACCTACGGATCTCTTCTTGGCTCTCGGGATCACTAGAAGACCAGCATTTTCAGAGCGAAGGCTCCAGACCGGAACATTGGGGGAAATTAAATCTGAAAGACATAAGGGAACAAGTCCATGCATGATTTTGTATAATACCAACAGAACCTTAAAATTGCATCTTAAGCTAACAGGGAGCCAATGAAGGTTAGCTAAAATTGGGGTAAAGTGATCCAACTGTTTTTGTCTTAGTTAAAAGCATCGCTGCAGCATTTTGTAGCAGCTGAAGGCTCTTGATTTTGGACATCGGTAGACCGGCGAGTAGTTCATTACATTAATCGAGATGGGAGGTAACAAACGCGTGAACTATAATGTTGGCATCTGACTGAGACAGCTTAGGGCAAATTTTAGCAATGTTGCGAAGATGGAAAAAAGCTGTTCTAGTAATATTCTTAACGTTTGTTTGAAAGGACAGATTGGGGTCGAATATGACACCTACATTTTTGAGTGACTATGGGTGATATTACATTTGTCAGTGTTGGGAGCAGTTTTGCAAACAAGTCACCGCATTTAGATGGACCAATAACTAACATTTCGGTCTTTTCAAAGTTAAGGTGCAAAAAGTTGAGCGACATCCATTTTTGATCTCAGTGAGGCAGGCCTCCATATTTCCACAATTTAGTGTGGCAGATTCATCCATCAGAAGATATAGTTGAGTGTCATCTGCGTAGCAATGGAAACTGATATTACACTTGCGAATAAGATCACCTAAGGAAGCACATAAATGGTAAAAAGAAGGGTGCCAAGTACTGAACCCTGCAGAACACCAAAGGTAATACGAAAGGGCTCAGATGTAATTTCCCAGTATTTAACACACTGCGTCCTATCTGAGAGGTAGGATCTGAACCAAGGGTAGGGAACCTATGGCTCTGGAGCCATATATGTCTCTATTTCATGAGTACATATGGCTCTGAAATAAAATGTAACTATTGCACATCTCTCTGTGGCGTTCCAACCATAAGAAAATAGTTCCTAAGAGACCAATCCACTTTTCCAACCGGTCTAGTAAGATATTATGGTCCACTGTGTCAAAGGCACTAAGGTCTGGCAGCAGCAAGAGTGATGAAGCGCCAGAGTCTATTGCCAGTAGAAGATCATTGGTTACCTTAACAGGCTTCCACTTTTCTCAGAACTAACAAGATGGCGGCGCGCGGGAGTGCAGCGGCTTCACATGTCTTTCCAGTAAATCTTTTTACTTTTAGTGTTCTTTTATCTCTCATCTTTTCTTTGATAAATACTTGCTCAGCAACAATCACCCTCAGTCGCCAGGAACTTATTAACCTGAGTCTAAGATTAGACTTCGACTAATTTCACGACTACAACAACACCCACGACATCCCAAAGGACATACGAAGACCACCGGGATCTCCCTGGGTGATCTGCCCGCCCGACAAGCGAGCGGAGACAGCGGAGGGAACGAGGCTCTCAGGGAGGCCTAGCTGAGAAGCTAAGAAGGCGACCACACTGACAAGCGCTTCCAAGTATTTTCCTGACCAATGCCAGATCCATTGTTCACAAAATCAGTGAACTTGAGCTGCGGATAGCTGCCAACAGCTTCGTGAAAACTCTTGCGTACACACTACCTCATACGAACGTAAAATGGTACTCATGTCTATGTTTCTTGCACAATGTTGACTACTTTTTTGCACTATGTTGACTTTTTTTGCACGAAATGCATATTGCACAAACCCTTACGATACCAACTGTATGTAACATCCTACATGCCGTCATTTCTCTGTGTAAATATTGTGTAAATTATAACTATAACCTTATCCTCCTTGTTTTATAACATTATCTTCTCTGTTCCTTATCTTCTTGGTTTCTTTACTGCACTGTGAATGTGTGAAATGGAGTGTTATGCCCAATTTCGTTGTCACAATATGTTAACCCATTTTGTAACAATGACAATAAAGGTATATTCTATTCTATTCTATTTTATTCTATTCTAATAAGGGCTGTCTCAGTAGAGTGGTTAGCCCTGAATCCTGATTACATAGATTCAAAAAGATTGTTCTCGGATATAAAATCATTCAGCTGCTGTGCCACAACTTTTTCAAGTACTTTCGAAAGAAACATAAGCTTTCTGGGTCAAGGTTGGGTCGTTTCAGTGTAGGCTTAATAACAGCTGACTTAAAAGCCGCTGGAACTACACCTGAGGAGAGTGATATGATAATAATATTTTGACCTGAAGGTCCAAGGACCCCAAAAAGACCTTTAATCAGCGAACCCGGAAGTGGGTCAAACAGGCAAGGAGTTGGTTTGGTCGTATTCACCACCTGTTTAAGATTATCAAGTGACAGAAAAAAATCCCTGGACAGCCACCATGTCACTACCACCCCGCGCGTCTGTAATTTTCAGACCTTTGATATGAGACATATTTACATGTTCTTTATAAATGTCTTCCCATATGTGTTGAATCTTCTTATTAAAGAAGACCATAAAGTCATGGGCTGAATAGGTAGAACTATCTGGAATAATCTGTTGTCTTGTTAGCAATGCTACAGTGTCAAAAAGGATTTTGGGGTTATTCTTTTGTACTGCAATCACCTTCGAAAAATAGGCTGATTTTGCAAAGGCAATGGCTGCTTTATACATAAACAAGCTGTCACACCAGGTTTGACAGAAAACCTCAAGCTTGGTAGCGCGCCATTTTCTTTCAGATTTCTTGCAGTCTTGTTTAAGCGATTCAGTTTCATTAGTAAACCGAGCCTTGCATCTTTTAGGTCGTGATTTAAGCCGTAGGGGCGTCACAGAATCGAGGACACTAGCCAGGGTAGCATTAAACTCGTTCATGAGTGAGTCAATAGAGCAGATCTTACCTCGCTGATAGGAAGCACTGTGTTAGATATGGTGAAATTGCATCTGAGTCCTTTAGTGTCACCTGTGGTGTCCTGCATTGTTCAGTACTTGGTCCCCTTCTTTTTAGCATTTACGTGCTTCCGTTAGTATGATTATTGTCCCGTTCAAGCCTTTGAAATCAAGTGGTAATTATTTGTCATCCGGGGCGTTTTCATAGCAATCCTATCTTTGTTGCCTAAAAACATCTCTTGACCAATATAAACATTGCTGCCTGGTTTTGCTCTTTAAAGGTCCCCTTTGTTTAAGGACGTTTAAAGAGCAGGACCAGGCAATCTTCTATCCTGGAAATGGTAGAACAATTAGGAGACACTCAAAATAACAAGCAAATACATCAATGGATTTTGAACTTGCAAGGAGGAGCGGGAAAGAAGCCTTATGATAACAAAGTCCAACCTGTTCTGAAGGCCCTCCAATGAGCGCCTAACTTTTTATTTCATATCCTCGGTTACAAAATTCGATCTATCCTAAGGGATAAACAATCAAAGAACAGCAACATGCAACAAAGAGCAAAAAAGAAGTCTTTGATTTTCTTCAAAGTGTGCGGAGTGCCCTTTCGTACACTGCACCTTATGTGTGTCGAAAGCCCAGACTTAATTGAGGATACAACGAGACCGCTAGGAGGTGAAGTGTGCAGATCATGTTGTTTTAACAAACCCTGAAAATGGTAAAGAGAAACGTTTATGTAACACAATTTAAACTGGCGGAAAAAGGAAAACGAGCGGCGGTCAGAGAATTGAAGATTCACGAATTGATGGTTCGCGAGCGGAGGAAATCGGAAAACATTCTCAGACAAGTGAATAAAATGCAGCTGGACTTCTGCGGAAATAAGGCGAGATGCAAAAACTTCAACCGTTGGACATTGGTGCAAACCGGCCGTTCTAAGTAGACCGGTTACACCACAATTTTTAAAAAATATCAATGTTTTTTTCAATACAAGTGCCTATTGATGATTGAAAAAATTTAGTTATTTGCAATGTTGGGCACATTACTTTGAAAAAGTAACTAGATATAGTTACACACGACTTCTTCCAAAAAGTAACTGAGTTAGTAACTAAGTTTCTGTATGGTAAAAGTAACTAATTACCAGGGAATTTAACTATTTCCATTACTTTAAAGATAAGTTGTAGGCCAAAACTTTGAAATTTTCTGAAAAGTATTCGTTTAGTTGAATAGAGAAGAACAGCCAGGTACTCTGTAGTTTATCCTGCACTTTAAGTGCACCACAAATAAACAGTTAAAATTACAATAAAATAAAAATCAGCAGTAAACAATACAAAGTGAGTTAAATGGCTCTTCAGGTTGTTTCGGTTGTGTAATACTTATATTACAATTATGTGTTAGCTTGGTGGCCTTAGGGGTAGGGCGCCCGCTTTGAGACAGGGAGGTCGCTGGTTCAAGCCTCGGCCGAGTCACAACATCATTTTCAATCGGGACATGATCCGAAAAGACGTAAATTTATTCAGAGGAGAGCAGAAAACTGCTTTATTTAAAATAACACACCACGTTTGACTACCAGTACCAATAACGGCGTCGTAACAGTAGAAAAGGTAATGAGCTAGATTTCCCCGTTGCTGAAAAAACACTGGTTATTTGTAACCAATACTTCACTAACCACAACCAAACTAAATTTTACTCCCTCTGTATTTCCAAAACCGCACACTTGTCTGGTTGTCAGTTTTGTTGTAAGGCAGCTGCAGCAGAGGGGACCCGCACCCAAAAATCAGCTGCAACATATGTATTTGTTAAAAAAAGAAATAGAACCAACCACAGAGACTTTTTTTAAGACGGTGCACCCTATGGTCGTGAAAATACGGTAATAGTCTAAACAACAAACTACAGTGAGCAACAGTAGTCAAAGAAATTAATGGCACCCAATGCAGTTTCCTTTGTATGTCTCCATTACTAAAAAAAGAACAAAATTATTACTCAGAGTGAAAAGAAAGACACAACCAGTCATAGTGTATGATACAATAATGAAGCAAAATAATTTCAGAAGTCAAATAAAACCTTCTCAGGGCGCCGATGTAGCCTGGGGGCCATGACTTTAACATATGTGATGTAAAAGACTTTAATGGTAGAAAAGGGCTCATACACTCCCTTCCTAAAAGAGTTAAAGAGACACAAGTGACTATCTGGATGTTTTTGAAAATCTGGAACAAATTACACTTACTGTATTTGTAATGATTAGATTTGTGCATGTGAGTGTGGTCAAAAAATTCACACTCTTAAGCAAAAGCAAGGTTGCATTTGCAGTCCCCCGGAAAATGAGCTTCCTTCCTGTCACATCCAGTGGCGCGGACGTTCAAAGTGACGTGGCGTGCCATCCAGACTGACAGGTGATGAAAAAGTGTTTTGGCAGGTTACGTGGCCGGCGGGTCGGCCCGGACGCCCTGTGGTCCCAGGTTGAGAACATCCGACCTGAAGTGTGTGCAAAGCGACGGGCAGCATGACGGACAGCTGGGCCCACGAGCTCCAAATGTTCGGCCCGTTGTCAACGAGAGTTTATCAATAGGTCCCGGCCGCATATGCGTTTCTCTATCGATCCATCCATCTTTGTCAGTTCGCCTCGCATCAACACAGCCATCATTTGCAAGACTTTCTCCCCAGCGGGGAGGGGTATGCTTATTAGTGCTGGCTGGTGGGAGCGGTCCTGCCATCGTTGAGTATAAAGTTCAATACCGACGTTTCAACAGTTTTTTCTAATCAAGGACTTCTTCTGAAAAGCGATTTGCAAATTATGTCATCAAGTCAAGTCACATTTGTTTGTAGAGCCCTTGATAACAAAATGTCTCAAAAGACTGCATAGACCACAAATACACCATTTCCTGAATCATAAACCGACATGTGGGCAAGGAAAAGCCTCAGCATGAGGAAAAGAAGAACCTTTAGAAGCGCCCCACAAATGGTAATCCCCCATCCACGATGAACAGGCTACAATAGAATGCATTGGGCAACAATACAAAACATAGTCAACATCAATAAAAAGCATAGATGATATGCAAACTTGTTGAAGAAGTCCATGACAGCAATGACGAAGCCTACTATCTCAACCAGCTTGTCTATGTAGTTGATGACATCCTTCGGGTCTGGAGCTGGTTCGCTGACTCATCCCGATTCGTCCTTCTCCCTCATTTTGACACCAACCAGGCAGCCGGAAGGGACAGGAACAGAATAGTATGAGGTGGGCATCATTCTCAAGCCATAGAATAAAAGAGTGTCCTAAGTCTAGATTTACAAACTTCCACTGAGGTTGCAGCTCTTATTTTCAGAGAGAGAGAGTATTCCACAGCACCAGGGTCCAGATGGGGAACACTCTGGAGCCTGCAGATTTCTTCTTGGCTCTTGGAGTCACAATTAGACCAGGATTTTCCTAGCAGAGGCTCTGTGCAGGAACATATTGGAAAATAAAATCACAGAATTAAGAGGGGGCAAGTCTATGTCAAGTCAAGTCACATTTATTTATATAGCCCTTAATCACAAAAATATCTCAAAGGACTGCACAGGATTACAATTACACAATTGCACAATTACCTGATCTTAAACCAGCATGCGGGCAAGGAACATCTCAAAAACCTCAGTGTGAGGAAAAAAGAGAAACCTTGAGAAAGGACCTCACATGTGGTAATCCCCCTTCCAGGATTGACCAGGGTGAATCACCATTAGCATTACTGTACACCGAATAGTAAACACTAGGTAAGATGTTGAAAATGTCCGGAAGTGCATGACAGCAACGACGCAAACATTTGTATCTAAGAGAACATTAATTTCATATCTTAAGCAAAGAGGCAGTGCAAGTTAGTTAATATTGTCGTGATCTGGTCAAACTTTCTTGTTTTGGTCAAAAGTCTTTTGAAACCTCTTATCCTCATTAGGGTTGCAAGGGTGTTAGAGATGATCCGCGGTGACATTGGGCAGTGGGCAGAGGGGACCTGGCACTAATTGCCAGCCAATCACAGGTCAGACAAACAATTACTGCACATGCATCCATTCAGAAAATCACCAATTAACTTGCCAAACTTGTTTTTGTGATGTGGGAGGAACGGAATTCCCAGAAAAAAAACATGAGAAAAATGAAACATGCAAACTCCGCACAGGGACACTAGTAAGTGGAGCCAAGCCTTTTTGTAGGGAGATGTGCTGACCAGTCAACCACTGTACCGCCCACATGAAGCATTTTTTTCTTTAAATATGATGATCTTTTGGAACACCAATGTGTTTTCAACATAATGTTTTTTCCTTTATTCTATAAACAGACGCTCACCTGCTTACGACCATTCTACTTACCAAAAACGTTAGATATGAACATCTTTTTCGGGATGTTGAAAAATATCTGGACATTGCTGTCACTTAGATTTTGCACCATTTCAAAGTACAGGACATTATTGTAGTGCTTCTTTTCACTGGTACCGGCGTGTGGCGCTGTGAGAGGTCATCCAGCATCCACCCGGGAGAAATGAAATCCGCTTCCTCTTCCTAGTTCGTGTGTAAACATTCCATACTGTATCTCCAGCGCGATAAGAACTTTGACATATTTATTGTTTAATATCTTGTGCATCCGTTCAATATGGTAGGTGTAAAGTGTAAAGAAGAGACGAGTCGTTTCATTTGAAATGAAAGTGGAATATGGAAGCCTGATCCTGTGGAGAAAAGGGTTGGATTGCTTTTTTTCGGCCACTTTTTACCACAGAGGAGGATGTCGCCTAACTGTTGAAGCTCATCTTCCAAAAGTAAGTTAAACTTAACTTTATTTATCTTTACAGAGTATATTATTTTATGAAATGCTTATTTTTCAGTACAAAACAATACAGATTACTTTACAAGCCTTAAACATACATACATAAACCTTAAACATACAAAATATGGCACTGAAGCAACTTACGAACAAATTCAATTTACAAACGATCATCTCGTTCGTAAGTAGGGCAGCGTCTGTACTGTTTAATGTGCTGTTTGATTAATTTCGTGTCCCACTGTTGGGTGGTTTCTGCCAGATATTTATGGAATCATGCAAGCTCTTACAAACCATGTTAAATATAGATAAATCTAGTGTTAACATTGCTTTTTTTGTCTTGTAGGAGACAGAAATATTTCAAATTGCATCTCATTTTTCTCTTGTGATTCCCTCATCATTGTCCTGCAGGCCAGATTCAATCCCTTGGCGGGCCTGATCCAGCTTGCGGGCTGCATCTTTGACACTCCTGGTTTGATGCATCACTGGGCCTCGGGTCATGAACTGACGCCAAGCTAATTAGGCCTTGTTTACATCTTCTAGGTCCCTCTGGGACCGAAGTTGCATTTTAATTTAATAGCTATGACTTAATTGCAAAACGGGCCTAGCGTCGTTGCTGACTGGTTCGGACGGCCGAACCGACGTTCTGCTAATTGGAGGAGAGCTGAGGGCAGGTAAGAATGAAGAAGCTTCTTCAGGTCTCCTGGGGAAGAGGTCCCGCGAGAAGGTTGCAAACAAGATTGTACCTGTGAAGGAGGGACGAACAAGCCCCCCAAGTCATTAGTACCTTTTTTCAACCAGTGTTCGAGCCATTACTACTTTGCTGCAGGAAATGTCCAAAAATAAGAAAATTAAAACTTTAATTTAGCTACGTTAGCTAAATTATGTGTCATGTGGCTGACGTGTGGTGAGGTCCGTGTCCAGAACCTTCATTTTGTTTTTTGAGAAATTGGAAATGCTGGTGTGTTTCTGTCCATTGTCCATCCCGTGAATAAGTGTTTGCCCATTCCTGAATTTTGTTTTTTCTCTGTATATTTATCACTCACAAAGGATCATCAAACACATTTTAATATCCCACAGAGACAACCCAAGGAAATTCAAAATGCACTTTTAAAATTTGGATTCCATTTATTAGGGTACAAAAAATAAATCTAAACACATCTGACGCTATGTAAAAAGTAGCTGCCCCCTAAACTTGATGGGAGTTATGCCACCTTTGGCAGTGATAACAGAAATTAAACTTTTAAAACAATTTAGCAAAGATGAGTGGGCTAAAATTCCTCCACAGCATTGTGAAAGACTCATTGCCAATTACCGTATACGTTTAATTTTTGTAACCGCTGCCAAAGGTGACCCAGCTTGCTATTAGGTTGAGGAGGCAATTACTTATTCAAAAAGGGCCAGATGGGTTTTTTTGTTTATCTTTTATTGTTGCTTAATAAATTGAATCAACATTTTAAAACTGCATTTTGGATTTTCTTGGCTTGTCTCTGTGTGATATTAAAATTGATTTGACGATCTGAAACCTTTGTGAGTGATAATTACTCAAAAAACATACATATCAGCAGTGTCTGAAACCCATCACAAAAAGTTACAGGACGCCAGGGCAGACAACTCTGAAAAGTTGCCTGCCCAGCCATACAGTTGCCTGCCGCATTTTTCACAACTTGAAACACAATAAGACGACTAATCGCAAAAAAAACCCCACATTGTTGCCAAGAACAGAACAACACTTTAAAATTAGGTTAATTATAAATTTACTTAAAACATTCATTGCATGATATCGCTGTTTTCCATCTGCCATCAGTATGTACGTGTCTTCATCTTCATTCATGCAATGCTTGCGTTGCATCGTCTGCTACAAGCCATGTAAATTCCTATTTCCACGATCCTTTCAATGTACGTTTACGTTTTGTAGCATCGTAAATTTTGTTAGCTTCTTTTGAATGTTTCTTCTGGGGCTGAGGTTTTGGCTTGATTCCTAACCACTTATCCATTAATCATGTGTTCTCTGTGCATCTACTTTGGAAAAATATATGCAAATCACGACCTTATAAGGTTCGGGAAAGTCCGGAACCACGAAGTTATTCGATGCAGGCTTTCCACTGGCTCCAGAGTATGCAAATTTCCTGACAAATCGAAATTTTCAAACCGAACTAAGATTTCGAAATCGGAATAAAGCAAACGTTCGTAACAAGCTACTATTCCAACCTGTCTAAAAAAAAAAATTAATAAAACCGATAGATTTTTTTTTTTTTCCTTACAAAGTTGTGCCAACTGGGCGGGGACGTTTTGGGTAAGTTGTGCGCCCGACGTAAAAGATGCACGCCCCAGGCGTCCGGGCAGATGTCAGACACTGATGTCAGGAAGTGGGCAACTACTGTCTTACGCCACTGTAGCTACAATACTACATTTTCTGTGGGCCTTCAAAAATGAGTCAAAATGGCAAAAATTGGCTCACACTGGCTCTCCCAATTTAAGAAAAATGTCAGTGAATGAGTTAAAAAGACAAAAGTGCTAGGAGCTAATCGTCGGCCTTCTCTGTCAGCTGCTCAAAAGCAATCCTTCAACATGAGCGCACTTTCACACGTAAAAATAATGCTAATGAAAGTGCAACCATTAATGCGTGGATTGTCGCAGTTTGGCTAATAACGCTGGCGATGAAGGATTTGTTATTGTAGGCTGTCACAGCTCTAAGGCGAGCTCCCACGGCAGTGAATTTAGCTGATTAAATCAGTGGGTGCACACAGCAGCGGTGACATCAAAACAACAATTAATACGCTTAGCCCCTCTAGTGCATTGGGCTTCTTATTACGCAGGCCGCTAATAACATCAGAAGTACAATAAAAGCCTACGCTAGTCAAAAAAAATTAAAAGGGATTATCCCAAAGCTGATGCAAGAAAAAATCTACTTCATGGTGACCTTCCTTCTTATGAATGATGTAATTCAGGTTGAGAAACATTTCCTGCGCCTAAAGGTGTAATATTTGACCTCTCGCTGTAGCTTTATTGTGTTGTGCAACAGAAAACAAGTACTACATTGCACAAGGAAGATATATGCAGACCATGGATATTCAAAGGCTGCGCCCCGCTTTTACATCTGCATGGCCAGTCGCTAAAGCAGCATAGTCACAATAACGTTCTGGATATATGAGCTTGTTTACTGCACACAATTCCCGGTGTCGTGTTTTATTTACAATACGATTCTTTCATGTGAGATGAGAATGCATTCGTTTTCATCATGCATCATGAGTAATGCCTCAGAATTTCATGTTGAAGTACAGTTGAAACAAATAACTATCACATAGTGCACTGCCTTCTCTGTAAACACATATTAAATAAACTAATTACCTTCTCAAAATGTTGTCCAAATGTGGAGACAATTCTAAAGCATATGTGATGCTGGCCAATAGTAGGCTCTTACAGCCATAAGAATAACATGTCAGGTTTAGATCTATTCACTATCGAATAATTATCCATAACACATCCTATAATGTCCTGTCTCACATCAACTTGTGTCTAATGTGGTCATGCGGGCTAATGTGTCAGAGACTTTGGAGCAAACCAAAGCTCTGATCAAATCCAGGGCAGAAAATTATGACCAGTTCACAAAGAAAAAGTTCACCACAAAACAACAGTGGGAGTGAGTAGCCTAACCTGCAGTTTTGCAATCTCATTGTGACAATGCATTAGCCCACTCTACCGCTGTCATAAGACAACTGTCGAAGCGATCGGCCTGGAGGGGAGAATCACAGGACAACAGGCAGCAAAAAACATGGGAAAACTTAAAAATGAAATAAAAGGTAATGCAAAATTTAATTTGATCCAAATCATCCTAACCCGTGAACTGTTGTTATGTATATCCTGTTTCAAATACATACACAATATATGTACAGTGGCATGTTACTCTCAGTGTTGTGATTGTAGAACTTAAAAATGCCCAAAAATTGAATCAGGCACTTGTAATGGAGAACGGGCGGCATCAAACTGGCATTATTATGAGGCCATGCATGCGGTTCTCGGTGGTAGTTCATTCGTTGATACACCGGGATTGGTGGTGTCACTCACCCCACCTGAACCTACAGAACCACCAATGGTAAGTTGAGTGGAGCAGGAACTGAACCCACCAGTAACATTTTCTTTATGTTCAGCATCCTATACACAGTTGTTTTTTTTGTACAATACACCAGCATTAAGTAATTCTTGTTTTTTCCCACCCAACCTAAAGGCCAATGTAGAACGTACCGTGAAAGAGCTGGCCACCATCACAACTACCACACCATCCACACCACCGGGCACGTCGTCTGCATCTTCCACTCTGGCGCCAAACCCCAAATCACCCAGAAAAAAAGGAAGCACGATACACTCCTTGACTTTTTGAAAAGGGAGTCTGCCAGAGTGAAGAAAAGGCACAAGGAAACCGAGGCCAAAACTGAGTGGTTCCTGATCCTTTTTGGGAAGGTCGTGGACAAATTCCCAGAACAGTGACATCTCTGCAATTCTCCAATTGTTTTATAAAATGAAAATATTTTATTCTATTAAGAACTCAATGAAGTTCCTGTTTGTGTTTTCCAGTTTTATGGAAGTATTGGTATATTTTTATTAAATTGTGTGACACATTATTTATTTACTCTTATGTATTTCGGCCCAATGTGAGTTTTTTTTCTGAAAGTAAACTATTATTTAAGCCAGAGTTATTTGTACTTGTTTTCTGTCCAACAATCACATAGTTCCCACACAGTATGTCACATCATTTTGATATAAACCACCGAGGTGTTACTCAAAATAAAGACGTTTAATGAATAATAATGCAGAAAAGAACAGGATACAAATGTGGGTCTAACTGTGGACAATTCTGTATACGGTGGACCTGGGAACACTGAAGACCCGTGACACCACTTGGTAGGACAGACCGTGGGCAAGCCAGTGCACGTAGATCAGGACCTCCAGCCATGGTCCTGTTCCCTCCTCAGCAGCTCCTGCAGGGCCCACATGGCCTTCTTTCTCAACATGAAGTCCTGGATGAGTTCTGACTCCACATCGAACCACAAGCACAAGATAGGTACATTCCTGTCAAACCTGTCCATGCTTATGGGACGGCCACTCTGAAACACATAAATAAGATAAAGAATGACATAAATGTGGGCATAGAAAAGAAGTAGCGGCAGTAGCTCAGGAGGTAGAGCGCTTGTCTTAGGATCAAGGGATTCCAGTTCGAATCCCGGCTCGTCCGTGTTACATGTCGAAGTGTCCTTGGGTAAGACACTGAACCCCTAATACCCCCAATAAGCAGGTTAGCGCCTTACATGGCTGCAAGGCCGCTATTGGGAAATGTGAAGCACACTGTAAAGCGCTTTGGGAAGTCATTGACTTGAAAATGCATATCATTTCATTTCATTTCAAAAAGACAGTTTTTACTGTGACGTATACATCGTGAAAGAAATGATCTTTTCATATATATGTATATATATATCTAATGACAACTCTTTTGAATTAAATTACTTATAAACAAAGGTGTTTGGGTTCTACAGAAAAGGTTTGGTAATGATAACATGTCAGCTTAAGGGTCAGGTGGACTGTTCTTGTGTTTGTTTTCTTTTCATCGTGTCACACATTAAAGACCCCTACTATAGTCATAAAATGGCATTAAGATACTAATAAGTAGGTTGTCATTTATGCCTACACAAACATAGGGTATTATGTGAACGTGCGTTGTACGTTAACTCTTATTGTATTTGACCGAACGGGTCATTTTTTTTAATAAGTGGATGTACCTTGTAAAGATGAATCAGCGCTACATAGCGCCGAAGCCGTCTTCAATATCGTGCATTTCTCCTCTGTTGATTGGAGACACTGAAAAGGTGATGAGCTTCCAGGCGACCGGTAATCACACAGCTGTAGCGGGCATTTTCAACGTTGCACGGACTCTCCAACTGCCACACCACAGGTTGAGACTAGAGTTGTTTACATGTGACGTAGGCCAATACGTCACTGAGGTCTACAGCCAATTAGTATTACGGCCATGTACTGGGCTGGGGTGGAACCTTGCAAGTCCCGTCCAATTGATTAGGCGACAATGTTCACTTTGCACTCCACTCACTGAGTGGACTTCCCTATAGAGGGACCTTACTGGAGGGTTCTCAGGGCCAAGTGAGAGGAATGGGATCGGGCCAAAGTGACCAAACAGCACAATTTTCCTTTTTGTTTTTTTGCCAGACTTTCTGAAGTTTTTGGGGGGATAAATGTAGCAGCAAGATAGCAGAAATCATGTCTGCTCCTGTAGGTGTTTCATGTTATGTAAAATAAATAAGCATTTCTCGACTTACAAGTATTTTGAAAAATGCACTTTTAAGTTCTAGTTCATATTTTTTTTTTCATCATTGAAGGCCTAGGTGTGAAATGCACCTTCCGCCCCTGTTGTAAACATACCCAGTGAAATCCTCGTGCAGAGCATGAATGTGCTAGCTTGTTTGCTAGTGGCAGTTTCTTAAAAATAGGTGGCAGTAAGATGAAATAGTGGGGGAACCTGCTTGGTCACTTTCAGAGCCAAGGTCCGAAAGTCATTACTGGAGAGGAGAAAAATGACACGTAAGGATGATGGATGACAAGTTGAATCTGTGTCCAGGGATTGAAGGTGAAATGCGACAGAAGTATTTATCTTACGAAAGGACGTCGGGGTCAGACGAGACCGGGCCGTTGCCTGAGGCCGAGACGACATTGACGAATGTATCCGGGGCCCGGTTTCTCGTCTTTGTTTTGGAGTCCAAGTGACCCACATCTCTCAGGCTGCCACGGCGTAGATCCTCCATCGCCTAAACCACTGAATCATTTTTCGAAAAGCCGTTTTGTGTCTGCCTTTAGGTCAACTTATTTGATTTTTGAAACGTGGTTCACGCGTGGTTCACAACCCTGCTACCTTTTTATATTTTATCTGTGGAACCTAACCGACTATTTACTGAACAACTCACCGGAATGCCATTTTTGACATTCTGCTGTAATAAAACACAGGAGGTCGCCAAAGAGTGGACTTTGTTGGCGTACGACGATTCAATGTTTAATTTTTGGACAAACTGAGTTTTAGGACGCAGAAAAAATAGAGTTGGAGAGAAACAGTTCAGTTAAGGACATTTATTACAAAATTAAAAAATAAAAGGACAAACAAAGTAAACTCCGGACCAATTGATTGGAGAAGCGCTGAGTGCGTGTCCCTCCCAAAAGGCAAAGACACATGGTTGACCACAGTTTTTATAAGAAATGGGTGTGGATTGGCATCATGGAACATGAAACAGACACCGGGAACGCACATTACAAGGGCCCAATTTACAAGAGATTAAAACTGCACACCTGAATCTTCAAGGTTGACCCATTCATGTGGATAAATATTATGTGCACATATAACAACTAAATGAATCATATGACTATCTAATTCATGAAGTGATGATAAAAAAATCATACTAATGTCAAGGTTAAAACTTGAAATTGTCTTAGGATAAAGAAAAGAACACACTAAGTCGGAAATTAGGTTTTTGATAGCCCGTCCATCGGAGGCGAGTGTTTCCAAGATTGGCTCAGGAAGGAATCACATGCCCCGCATGGTTAGAGACTCCTTTATTGAAAACACAGGCATAAAACAACACACCTGATTGGTTTAAGCGAGATCACATAAATACATGTCAAATCAAGTCATTTTTATTTGTATTAGTATAGCCCTTAATCACAAAGAGTCTCAAAGGGCTGCACAGATCAAAGACTATTGCAAGTCCTTGTATGATTTTGTATACTACCAACAGAACCTTGAAATCACATCTTAAGCTAACAGGGAGCCAATGCAGGTTAGCTAAAATCGGGTACATGAAACAAATCTGATTGGTTTAGACAGAAATCACATGTTTAAATGAAGCGAATGATGCTGGTTGCTAGATGGCGTGCGAGCATAATAAGTGAGCAGTTAGGAAAGTGAAACCTTGTAACACAAAAGGTACAATGCGTCACTGGGAAGTCATGGTAGTTGAAAATAGGAGGCAAGCTCTTCAACGGACTTCCCAGCACCAAAATGAAGGCCATCTTAATTAATACAATTGTTGCAAGAATACATACAGCACCCGGATATAATCTGTCTTCAGTAAAGTACTTTTTAGGATAAAACCATACAAAGCCACATACAAACTATAATCATACTATAAATTCCCCTACAACTAATATAGCTGGAAAACTAATGTGATAATGAAAACTTACTCAATAACACATTTTAATTCCCAATTTTGTTGTCACAATATGTTAACCCATTTTGTAACAATGACAATAAAGGTATATTCTATTCTATTCTAATTATCTAACAATTTGTAAGAACATGTGAGTGACAGTAAGCTTGTTTCTTGCGATGATTGAATATCATACCAAACCAGAAGTGAGAAAACAAGACAAAACACAATGACAAAATGTGGGGAGAGAGGCAATAGCGGCGCCGCAGGTTTGGACTACTGCGGCTAGGCTACATAACAACTCTTACAATATAACCCTGCCGAGCCTGTATCTCATCAATGCCAGATGTATTACCCATGAAACAGATGACCTGGAGCTACAACTCATGGAAACTGCTACATTTGGCACGGTTGTATTTAAATCATTGCGAAGACTTGGGTCAAGCCGAGGATACCAGATGCTAGCGTGCAGCTAGCCAGCCGCTTTCCTAATTGCTTACTTACACTTTCACATCAGTGCTTTGTGATTTGTGATTTCTCCAATATCTAAACAATGCTTTCCATACAAATAGGGGCACTTTGATTTCAAAATAACATTTTATCATAAAAACACTCAACTCATGCATGGACTTTGCAAGAATCTTTCAGCGCTCGATGTTTCCGGTGGCGTGATCACACGATTTTGGTCACCATGGCAATGGCCTTCCTGCGAACGTGCACTAAACATAATCCCTTTCTACCACAAGGACGATGAGTCGTCTTTTCTATTAAGAAAAAAAACTGTGTTGAAGCAGTATGTACATTACTTATCCTTAACCTCGTTTTTCCCACCACACTGCTTCACTATGCCTGTTTGCCATATGCCTATACACTCTTAATTGCTGGATACAGAAAGCAACAGTAGAAATTTAGGCTTCCTCAATTTTTATTTTGGTTTTATTTTTTTAGTCTCTTAGGGAAATTAATTTTCACCAACTGTACCGCGGGGTAAAGTCAATGCTGTTGCAGCAGAGACCTGATCAATGTCAGAATCAGAACAGGAGAAGGACCCAGATGCGCAACGCTTTCACACAAGCTTTATTTTACAGGAATGGGGCAGTCAAGCTCGTGAACACAAACGCCAGTGATTAGGCGATTGCTGGGTGGAAGAAGTAAGACAAAAGTTCGACATGGAAAAACAGGAAGCCAGAGGCCGACGACATCGATACCAGATACACGAGCAGATACCGGACAGAGGCTGTAGATACCGGACAGGACGGGACAGACAGGATCAATAACAGATACACAAGCAGATACCGAACAGACAGGGTCGATACCGGACAGGACGGGACAGACCGGATCGATACCAGATACTGGAGACTGGAGTCAGATATAAGACAGGATGAGACAGAAGGGATCGATACCGGATACTTGAGACTGGCGCTAGATATCGGACAGGATGAGACAGGCAGGATCGATACCAGACACTGGAGACTGGAGTCAGATATCAAACAGGACGAGAGAGACGGGATTGATACCCAATACTGGAGACTGGAGTCAGATATCAAACAGGACGAGATAGACGGGATCGATACCGGACAGGATACACAAGCAGGATACCGGACAGAGTCAAAACACACGTCTTGCGGGTGCAGAGGTTTGTTGAGCGACTGAGAAAGGGTGAGTAAGAGGACTGAGCTTATACAGGAGCGAAGCCAAACGGGCGGGGCAATGGGCAACCGTGACAATCAAATCCACTCCTGCCATCTAATAGTGATTTTCCATACTGAAATAATTCCCATAGGCTAGATACTAGCTGATGAGCTGTGCCATCTCATTATCTCATCTCATCTCATTAGCTGCACCACTTATCCTCAGTAGGGTCGCAGGGGTGCTGGAGCCCATCCCAGCTATCATCGGGCAGTGGGCAGGGGACACCCTGAACTGGTTGCCAGCCAATCGCAGGGAACACATAATAAAACAATAAAAAAAGTATTTTTACAAGATGGCACTTAGGGACAATGCTTCTAAACATGCATTTATACCTTATGGCATTGAATGAGTTAATGACTGCAGAGCATTTTTTCAGTGCCATGCATCTGTCATTTCATTTTCAAATTAGCAGTACATGGGCGCTTGACGCCACGTGAAAACACTCATTTGTTCCCGTGCTTTCGGAACAAGTTTTGCGAGGCGGCGTGACGGGCGAACCACTTAACCGCGCTTCATCCATCATGTTGTCAACGTGCGAATGTTTTGTGAGCCGCGAAAGTTCGCTGTCAACAAAGCATTTGGCTCCCGTCTACATGTCATGGCAAGGTTTCAAGTCGAGAGCATATGTGGGTTTGCGATGGCAGGGAATCTGTTCTGGCTCCACGTTGACACTTAAAAGTTATAAATCCAAAATATCTTTCCATTTTATACGCAATGAAAGATTATCACGGTGGAAACAGCAACCTCGAAGTACCGTATATGCTCAAATCAGTGATTCCTCGGTTATCGCGGTCATGGGGAGCAAAACCCACGGGAAAAGAAAAAATCTGCAAAGTAGCGTCGCACCATTTAAAAGACCCCATGGGCCCTGACCGACTGAAGGCGCATGACTGTAACAGAATATCAGCTATCATCTGTGCCCGCTCAATCGGCGCAAACTGCTGCGGGCTCTGATTGGCTCCATGTCCCTATTTAAACCCAGTCCTGTCACTCTGCTGTTGTCAGTCCATCAACGAACCTCTGCCCCGCAAGACGTGGGTTTTGACTCGGTCCTGTTTCCTGTTGGTATTTCCTTTCCGGTATTGTTCCCGTTTATTTTGTCCTGTTCAATATCGTCCTGTTCTAGTGATTATACAAAAGTACATCGAAATCGAAGGGCTTTGGCGCAAAAAGACCTGTTGGAGAGCAGCTGGCTAGCTGCATGCTAGCATTTGGTTGCTTCTCAGTTGCTTCTCAAACCCCATAACAATCCACGAGCACCCGCTGGTGATCACCATTTCTTTGTGGTTTTGTGGTTTCTCAGAGTCAGATTTAGTTGATGATTCTTCACGATTTACGAGTAGCTAAAAGCTAGCTTTGACACATTGACTTGTGGAAAATAATTTGTTCAATTTAATACTTTTTATGTATCCTTTGTTGGAAATAACGGAAGCCGAACATTTCATGTAACTTCACGAGCTTTTCACACACTGTTGCTGGTATTTTGGCCAAATCCTCCAGAACAACGTGTCCTATGGTTGAGGTTTGACAATTACAGGCCTCTCTAATGTTTTCAAGTAGGAGGACTTGCACAATTGGTGGTTTAAATACTTATTTGCCCCACTTGTGGTCCCAGTTGATGTCAAAACGTCAGGGAACACAATTCCAGGGGACAGTCCGATCCAGTCCAGGGACACAGGGGAATATGCCCTCAGACGAGCTTTTATTTACCTTGAGTGTCTACCCCTCTTGCCTCACTAACGCAACTGCACCTATGAATCATTTATTGTACACTAGTACATTAAAGGAATCGTTTTTTTCCAAAGAGCTTCGATGGTGGTGGACTGTCAGCCTTACAGGCCACTGTGATACAATGTTTATCATCCTGTCACCAAGATGTGTTTGGGGCTGAGGGTTTGTGTTTTAGGGCTAACAACAGGTCACTCATTGTTCAGCCCGTGCAAACAATAAGCCATGCAAAGGTGTTTCCTGTCCTTTGCCTCATGTTTACATGCATGTCATCAACCCTATTGCCCAGGGGTGTGTCTATTATGAGGAGAATCACCAATAAAAACAAATTCTTCACAAGAACAGTCGGTTAAAACGTGGACTTCTGTGTTCCATTTGACTAAGGTATTTCAACAAACGCTGAAACTAACACCGACCTCTTGATTGAGCTAGCCAAGTCCTTCTCACGTATTTTCTGTCGCACCCCACACTCTGAAGAAAAAAATCTTCTTGCGTCCCTTGGAGGTGCTGATCTTCATCCCAGCCGCTTCACACTCGGCTGCAAACCACATCAGTGAGAGCTGAAAAGCCAACAGCACCGTATCATCTGCAAAAAGCTAAGGCTGTGCCTAGAAATTCTGTCCATAAAGGTTATGAACAGAATCAGTGACAAAGGGCAGGTTTGGTGTACCTGGCAATGCAGACCAAACTCTAGCACCCTGCATACAGGGACACAGCCCTGATAAGACTGCAGTGAAAGTGTATTTGCACTTGATTCTGGGAAAGTTAAAATGTCACCTGCGCCCCCCTTGATGGGGCCTCCCCTGCAGTGAGCAACACTAATTATGAACCACTGAGCTAGCCTGAGATAGAAAACACTGGAGATTTTTTTATTTATTTCTTTCATAATTTATGTGGGTTCAATCGAGACACAGTGAAATATCAAATTTTCACTAGAGCTCTATAATGACGCTTTTGCATGGTTGATCTGCCTTGCATCACCGCCGGTACTAAGTAATTTTCTGAGTCTCCTTTTCCATTACAAAGTCGTACCTATGGTACTGTGGCTTGACGTCATCACCATGCATGATCGACATATTCCCTCTTGTGGTCGAATTCCTGACCTACACTACATCAAATTGGCATAGTTGCCATCCAAACTTGTGACCATAAATATTTTTATGCGTCAAATTCAATGAGAATAGGTGGTTTGAATCCATAAAATGTTTGTTAGGATGGTGTATTAACTCATTATTGTCTAGGCAAGATGAAATTTATTTTTAGAGGTTATTGACTGAGGTTCTAAAATGAAGTATTTTATTTGCATAAGAAGTATACCCATGTGCTTTAAAAATATAAATTAAACATCTGGCAAACATTCAAAGAGGGACTTCATGACTTACAAAGAAATACTTTTGCTCGTTTTTTGTACCATTCAACACACATGCAAATGTTAGCCCACCATCTTAGCTTACCCTATTGTTTAATATCCAGCTTTTCGGACCACTTCAATTTTGTTCCATCGAGCTCCCACTTGATTTGTTCATTGACTGCACCTTGCCATCTCACCACTGGGCAGAAATACGGGTAGCCATGGCTCCCTAAAAATATTTTTTGTTGAGGTTGACACAGAATAGCGGCTGGTTTGAGCTAAAGCTCGAGGGGGAAGTTCTCCTCTAAACAATCAGTGGTTGGAAGTGACTGACGTCACATTTTAATCCCGGCTCGAATTTTGGAACCTCAACAGAGGTGGCGCTAAAAATTGTGGTACCAGGAGACCTGAACCAGGTATGTTTTCATAATTGAAAACCCCCAAAATTTTAGGTTAAACAAGGCAAGGTGAGGCAATCTGGAACCGGCAAAGAAACATCTCGATTACCGTAAATTCCAGACTATAGAGCGCACCTGATTATAAGCCGCACCCACCACTTTTTAAGAGGAAAACCGATTTTGTACTTACACAAGCCGCACCTGTATATAAATCGCATGCGCCCACATTAAAAAAATGTAACACAAACACAAAATTAACCCAGACCGGACTTCAAGTCCCGCGATTGTAATTTCATTAAAGTACACAGTCCACAAATCACAGCCGGCAAAATGAACGGAAAATGATATCGGTGCTTAAGGTTTGATGCAGACCGGCAGAGTCCGGGTCCCGTTGAAAATAATCCAAAGAAAAACGTGTATATTTCCAAGGGTAAGGGTGGAAAAAATATATATCCACTATTGTCCGCCATGTCCACAAACACTCACCTTTACCGGTCCCCACTTCCCGTCAGCCCGCGTTTGTTACGCCCCTTATTTTTAATTCGCCCGTCCAAAACATATCAGAATAAGTGTCCAAAATAAATACAAATAAATACATTACAAAAATATACAGTTGCAAATACATATTATACATGGTTACACATATTTACAAAGAAAGACGGTACACCGAGAGAGTTATCAAAGCTTTAATAGCAATAATATAACTTTCATCCAGGCAGTTAATGGTAGCAACACGTTAGCAACACGCTCGCAACACAGTAAACGGGTTAAAAAAAATACTGTACTTGTAACAATCACGGTAAACCGTCCTCATCTTCCTCCTTAGAACTCAAGCCGTCAAAGTCGTCTTCCTCAGTGTCGGAAAGAAACTGTGTCGTATAGAAGTCGTCCCACGCTCCCATCCACTCCTGATTCTGTGCCCTCCTCTCCGTCACGCAGCAGACCGGCTTTTCGGAACCCGTTGGTGATGCTGGATTTTTTTATGCTGCCCCACTTTGTCAGGATCCACTGGCAGACTTGCGAAAAAGTTGCCTTTAGCATGCGGCCAGTTTTAGTGAAAGATTAGTCAGCCAAGAAGTTGCAGTCTTCCTCGGCCCATATATTCCACCAGTCTAAATCTTACCTTTTGTACTCAAACGCCGCTGGCGGCCGTTAGAAAAATTACATAAATTGGCTGCACCACTGAATAAGCCGCAGGGTTGAACGTTTGGGGAAAAAGTAGCGGCTTATAGTCCGGAATTTACGGTAGTCTGAAACGCGATACCCCAAAAATATAAAGCCAGGGTAGCTCATCAAAGACCTTGTCTTGCAGCCATCATGTTCGATAATTATACATATCCATGGTCCTCTTACATCTGTGAGTGCAGTGAATCCAACCCTGTAAAATGTCTACATACTCCCCAAAAAATCCACTGAAAAGCATATCTGCATTGATGGAGGTTGCCTATTGCTATCTGTCTGCTTAGCCCCATAAATCATTGTCTCTCGGCCATTGACCAACCTTTTGGCAGGCTTTATTTTGTCCCGCTTTAGCCTATACAACCCTGTAAATGCTAAGAAGGACCCACCTCCTTTACCTCCAAATAACTTTAGCCAATAGTGACCGTTTGAAATGATGATTGCCACATTGATTAGAAAATGATGCTCCGGTATGTATATATATATCCCAGTTTGCACCGCGCACTTTTTCGATTTGGCGGCTGCTTTACGTAGTTGCAAGACCAGTTGCGACTCAATATTGATACATATAATAGGTACACTACTACAAGGCGCAATGATTACTGACGCGAGGCACCTGAGTCTGCTCCTTTGGTGCCAACTGCCTCGGACGCTGATTGGCTGCTTGTCTCTTTCTAAACCCCCGTCTTCGTGTCACCCATTGTCAGTCCATCTGCGAACCTCAGCTCACGCTAGGCAAGCCTTTGCGACCCTGACTCTCTCCTGTCCTGATTCCTGTTTGATTCCCGGCTCCAACCCCCTTTCTGAACTTGACTACGTTTTTTCTCCCCCGTTCCGGCCATCAATCTGTTTTTCCCCGCTCTCGACACTGCCTTCACTCACCACGGAAATACCACTTCCGCGTCTGAGTAACCTGCTCCCCACGATCAAGGATCTACGGGTCCTGTATACTACCCTTTCCCTTCTTCCTAATAAAACTAAAAGAAACGCACAAAAGTGGGTCCTGTCTTCATTCTGGTCCTGACAAATTCATTGATTTTTCCCAGTTTTTCCTTAAACATTCAGAGCGTAAGTGTGGTGAACCTCTTGGGATTCTGGAGCAAAGAGCTTCAATACTTGATAAGAAAGTGAAGCTGATAATGGTCATCTCATCTCATTAGCTGCACCGCTTATCCTCAGTAGGGTTGCGGGGGTGCCGGAGCCCATCCCAGCTATCATCGGGCAGTGGGCAGGGGACACCCTGAACTGGTTGCCAGCCAGTCGCAGGGCACACAGGGACAGACAACTCGCTCCCTCATTCACACCTAGGGACAATTTAGACCGGCCAATTCAACTGAAATGCATGTCTTTGGAATGTGGGAGGAAACCAGAGTGCCCGGAGGAAACCCACGCAAGCACGGGCAGAATATACAAACTCCGCACAGGAAGGCCGGTAGCTGGATTTGAACCCATGCAGGAGGTTCCCAGACCTCAGAACTGTGCCGCACTAACGCTAACCACTGCGCCGCCGTGCTGCCCTGATAGTGGTCATTTGCCTATAAAAAAATCTAGAGACTGCAGCTGCCTTTTGTGAAGTGGGGCTTTTGAGGCATGGATGGAGGTCATTGCTCTCAATGAAAAAACATGTCCAAGGGCAATTATAGTGACGAGCCGACCGGTCAGGCAGCGTTGGCGCCTCATAAAGCATGCCGTTAAACTTTAAAGCCATCGCTCATAATCGCTGCTGGAAATTGACGAGCAGCATGTGAAGACTAATCAACAGGCATATGTGGCGTGTCGCTGTTTTTAACACAACTGCTGCTCTGCTCTACAATTTTAGCAGCGGCTAAACCCTTTTTTTCCAATTGCTGAGTCAAGAATAGCGTTCTAGCTCCACTAAATTCCAAAACAGAGTAAAACTGATATATACAATTAGTATTGTTAGGGAAAAAACTATAATAAAAATGTAGCGTTTACCAAATTGTTCGAATTAGTTATCTGACTCCATTAACCAAACACAAACTTTATTATCCTAACAATGCATGCTCTTTTCTTAATTTCAGGGAAACATATTGACAAGAGACAGGCATTTTCCCACGAGGGCAGATTTATTTTCTTAAATTATTTCTTAAGTGAATTTCATCGAATTTTGCCGAATTATTGTCGAATTTGTCTAATTAGTCGTCGTAGCGCCGTCTGTCTCTCTATCTTCTTCCATTTTCCGTCTTTTTGACACAACGGGGCATCAGCCACCCCCCATGGGGCGTGCCAACTCCTCCCATGGGCGTGCTGACTCCTCCCCTGGGCGGGCCAGGAACTCCCCACCTTGTCTGACCGGCGCGTCATGAAGCCATGGGGTGCGTCAGGTGTCAGCTTAAGCTCCTCCTCTGGCAGACTCCTCACGTGGCTTCCACCCAGTCGCCGAAAGACACCGCCATGTCTAAAAACTCACGACAAGAAAGCTTATCAGAAACCTTGTCTCCTTTTCCCGCGTCAACCCTTGTCTTCGTTCTTGTTTTTCTGTAAACATCATTCTTGTCCAGGCCACACTGACCCCAAGCCTTCCCTGTGAAAAATCCCCACTGCATTCCGCAAATGCGAATAAAAAATCCTTCATTCCCTCTCATGGCCTCAGTGACCTGAGGCCACAATTACTTAATCATTAATTTGGCAATCAAGTTTGGGTCTGGTGTTGTCCATTACACCTAAAATTCAAGAAGACTTCTCAACAAGTGGCCTTGCCATCAGTGGCACTGTTGAGGCTGTATTATTTCTGAAAAATATAGTCACAGGAAACATTGGATTTTTCATATTCTTTTTATATTTTGGACTAAGATAGACTCTAGTACAATTGTTCTTCTCATATAATTTTAACAAGGTGACAAGCAAACCACCATGGGCTTTGGCCAGGTAAAATGTTTTCTAAATTGCATGGTCTTTCCTTTTGACCAATAAGTCCAATTATCTCCTTAACTCGGACCCAAGTGTGGAACAATTTATTTGATTATTTTGCTTACCTCTGTGCCCAGCATCTTCTTCCTGTAATATTATTTGTGTATGAATTCTGTGGTATTTCTTTCTTCTTCTTCTAAAGCAAAACAATATAATATGTCCATGTTTATTAGCATTTAATTAGATATTAATCCTAAAGTCAATTAAACAAGATCCTAGAGACTTAAAAGCAGACATGTGTTGTTTGTTTTCCCGTCTCGTTGACAGCCTCGGACGTCTGACTCAGTCCAGTGTGACGTTCAGTCGTAATCCACCGCCTGAATTTTCCGAAATATTTTCCAAAATGTGTCCATATCAGCGCTTCACTAACGTTGTCGTTTTTTTCTTGCAACTGGGTGCAATCAGTTCAGAGTGCCTCCTGCTGACTGTTCAAGGACAGCCTGGATGTGCTCCAGTGTCCCCACGACCCTGCTGTTGACATTGGCGCAGACAATGGATGAGTGAATGTCTTTGTTAGTGTTTCAGTTTCTCAGCTGTGTCCCTTTCACAGCGACCAGCATATTGTCCATTTTCAGTTCTTTTCAACAGCCCATTTGACTTTCAAAGCATGTCTTTTCTTTTTATTAGAATCCTGTTAAATCAATCATGTTTACAAACTGGAATGTTGCTCTAGGTTAAATGACCATGTAGATATTATCTTAGCAATTATATTCTTACATTTTCCATGAACTTTCTCAGGATCGATTAATCTGCTCCTCTTTGTCTTTTGAAAATGTTCTCTCCATAGACAAACTGTTTCTTAATTTAACCAAACTATAACTCAACATTTAATTCGCTTAAATTCAAATTTTAAACTATCAAATTACCAAAAAAATATGCTTAATTGATCTTAACGTGAAAAAAGTTTTAATTTTAATTTCCCCTCACTCTATCTTTTGTCATGGATTTAATGTAGAATGACACCTACTTGTCAGTAATAAATTGCCCCATTGCCTCGCATTTCATTATCAATACTCTTGTGTGTTTTTTTTCTCTTTTCTTTTTTTTTTGTTTTAACAAAGAAAGCACATCTCATTCAGTGATTGGAACAGAACAGCCATTAATGTCATTAATAATTCTTAATCTCACTTGAAAGTTTTGGGTTATTTGAAATTATTTTGATCACTTACTCTTTTGCGTGCAAATTATTTGTTTTCCACATATTAACATTTTGATAACAATATCATTCCTCTTCTACTTAATGTCACTTACTAAATCCTGCTTTTTCACTTGCCGGTTCTTTCTGCTACCTCCTTTATCTTTCTTATTTTTTTCTTCCATGTATTATAAACTGTCTCTCCTCTTCTCTTTTCTTAAACATTCCTTCCTCATGCGCGCTCTCACACTGGCTCTTTATCTCCTCCTAATGGCCGCTAGCCTTCTGAGATTCTCATCAAACTCACCCTTCATCTTAGTCATCTAAATTAAACACAGTTCAATGTTGAAAAATGCAATTATTTATCGCAGTTGACGCTATTAAAGTTGAACTCACTTAATTTTATTTTTTCCTTCAAACCAACTAAATCTACTATTTTAGCTTCACCTATTTAAAGTAAGAATGACGTATCTTGATCCCAACGAGTTATCTTACTCATTTGTATTCCAATCATACATACATACAATACATTTTTCCTCCATATTCACTGAAAAAAAACAATGTATCAACGATTTTTCAATATCTCATCTCATCTCATTAGCCGTACCGCTTATCCTTGTTAGGGTTGCGGGGGGGCTGGAGCCCATCCCAGCCATCTCCGGGCAGTGGGCAGGGGACACCCTGAACTGGTTGCCAGCCAATCGCAGGGACAGACAACTCATTCGCTCATTCACACCTAGGGACAATTTAGATCGGCCAATTCACCTGAAATGCATGTTTTTGGAATGTGGGAGGAAACCAGAGTGCCCGGAGGAAACCCACGCAAGCACGGGGAGAACATACAAACTCCGCACAGGAAGTCTGGAGCTGGATTTGAACCCACGACAGGTTCCCATGACATGAACTGTGCCGCACAAGCGCTAACCACTGCGCCGCCGTGCTGCCGATTTTTCAATATTTTTGTATAAAAATACCTTTATCTCAAATTAATGTACCGTATTTTCTGCACTATAAGGCGCACCTAAAAGTCTTAATTTTTTTTTCAAAAGCTGACCATGCGCCTTATAATTCAGTGCGCCTTATATGTGGATCAATATTAAGTCGCAAAGTCTTGCATCTAATGCAAAGCAGCCGCCGACTAGATTTTCCCCGGAACGCGAAGTAGTCCGCGGTGTATGCTGGGATTTATATACCGGCGTTTCATTGGCTAACCAATGTGTCAATCATCATTTGAATCGATCACGATTGGCTAAAGTTATTCGGAGGTAAAGGGGGCGGATCCTCTTTATCATTTACAGGCTCGCATAGGCTAAAGGGGTGAAACAGAGCCTGAAATTGGCCGAAAAAGATGTGTCAATCACCAGTTGAATCGATCACTATTGGCTAAAGTTATTCGGAGGTAAAGAGAGCAGATCCTTTTTTATCAATTACAGGCTAGCATAGGCTAAAGGGGCAAAACAAAGCCTGCGATTGGCCGAAAAAAATGAACGTGAATAGCATGTTGGGTTGACGGCATAGAGAAAACAGTATTTTACTATTCTGTACTGTATTTGTAAATATTTTACTCTCCTGGATTTACTACACTCACGGATATAAGAAGACCATGGTTGCACATTATTATTGAACACAACGACTTCGGTTAGCTACTCCGGCTATATATTTTCCCAGTATCTTGTTTCAGAGTGATATCGATGTTTCTGTGATGGGTCAATTCCAAGTGTTTATTGTCATATGCACAGTAAAGTTGCGAGCAAAAAAGAAAACATAAACTAAGGAATGGTTGGCATTTCTTGAATCCCAAGACTTAAACCTTCCGAATGATATTTGGAACGATGCATTTGAGTGACATCGTACGGACACCGCATCCGCATGTGTCTTTGCAAGCTTTCGGAATGTTAAGGGGGTAATAAGTTTGACTGAACTATCTGACTGTTTTGTCGAAGTTCCCATTGTAGCGCCTTATAATTCGGTGCACCTTATGTATGGAAGATATAGGACCAAAAACTATTTTTTGGGGGTGCACCCTATAACCCGGTGCGCCCTATAGTGAGGAAAATACGGTATTCCAATTCACTCAATTCGACAAACAAACAAACTTCTAATTAATTTGACAAAATTTGGTGATTTCAGTTTCTTTTGAATGTTTTAATCTGTGTTTAAATTGAAACGTGTACACTGGTTCAACTCCGTTTCTGCTTGAGCAACATGGTTTATCTTGATCATTTTTTCTTTTCCTTACTGTTTACTTCACTTTGGAACCCAGTTCCGTGGAACCCAGTTCCATTGCGGACTTTTTCACGAAGGCTTATCATTTCGCGGGCCTTTCACCCTCTTATTCACGAGAATTCGGGGCTCGTTCCCTCCCCCAGCCTCAAACCCAGCTTGTGTCTCAAACACTCTGATCCCTCATCAGGTGACCAGTTGGTTCCGTGACGACCTACGAGAGTCCGCTTTAATCTAAACTAATGCCTTTTTCTCTTCACAATTCCTGTTATCTTATTCTTTTTGTATAACTTCCCTCTTACTTTTATTTAACGTTTTTTCATTTTATTTTTTACATATATATATATGTGTGTGTGTGTATATATATATATATATATATATATATATATATATATATATATATATATATATATATATATATATATATATATATATATATATATATATATGTGTGTGTGTGTATATATATATGCACATCACCGCAATAATATGTGGTCAGTGCAGCCCTTTGAGACTCTTTGTAAATAAGGGCTAGACAAATAAACATGACTTAACTTGACTTGACAATGAGCTTTTAGCAATTTCAATGAAATATATCAGTAGTATCTATCTACAAAAATAGCTTCAGAAACTTACAGACCATGGAGTCAAAGGCACAAAAACGGATGGAGATGGCTGTTGATGGCAATGATACCATGTGTCAATGTGGACGATTAAATGAAAAAGCAATGAAGCTCCCGGTGTGACATTTATACCTGTCTAAATGTCTCTTCAAAATGAATGTGGCAAACTAAGTGAACTTTAAACTAACTTTTCCTGCGGGGAAAGCAACTACGCCAGCGGATTAAGTGCATTTGAAGTGCATTTGCAGTGCTAAGAGGGTTTCGTGTTTTTAAAATGCTGTACCGAATATGAAAATCTATTACTCTCTGCTGCCATCTCCTGGCTTTAAAACAGGGTAAAAGCCCCGATTCGAGATGTCTCTCATTTCTGTCATGGGGCTCGTTTAATCATGACTAAAAACGCACTTCTTCAGGATTGCTTTTAATAATCAGTAGTAGGCAGATTTATTATACCTTATGTTATTTGATCCTGTTGTATTTGATTGTTTTTGTTTATGTATTTTTGATTGTTTTTTATTATTTTATTCTATTATTTACTGTAGAGCACTTTGGTACACTGAAAGGACTGTTGTGAAGGGCTGTATAAATAAAGTACATTTACATAGAGTCCCCCTCCAACTCCCCCCCCCCTTATTGTACACTGGATCATGCATGTTAGGCGGCCGCCTAACATGCATGATTCTTTCGCTAAAAAGTGCTTTATTCATTTATTTTTTATCTTTATAGATATTTGAATGTTTTGAAAAATGAACATGCGCTTATAGCTGTCATGAACTCACTAAAGATGGGGGGGAATCCCAATGCAGAAGCGCATATTCGTATTAAACAACAGTACTTTATTAGGGCAGGAGGGCAACAGTATCCATCACACCATAGAGAAACATACGCAATAAAATAAACAGGCAAAAAGGTTGGTGATCAAGTAAGTCCAAGCAGCGAATGTCACGGTTGCCATGGCACCCAGTTGGTCCAGTCCATGTGGCGCCAGCTGCGGCTCGTTGACGGATTGGCTTTCCGTCTATTTAAGCTCAGTGCTCTCACTTTTCCTTTGGCAGTCCGTCAACGAACCTCTGCCCCGCAAGACGTGGGTTTTGACTCGGTCCTGTTTCCTGTTGGTATTTCCTGTCCGGTATACTTTCCGTTTTATTTTGTCCTGTTTAATATCGGTTTCCAGTTTTGTTCCCGTCTAGTTTGACATGTTTAATTTTGATATCCTGTTTTGATATCAATCCTGTCTTTCCCGTCCTGTCCGACGGTATCGACCCCATCTGTCCGATATCTGCTCGGGCAACTGGTATCGATCTCATCGCCCTCTGGCTTCCTATCATTCCTTGCCAAACTGCCGCCTAACATGCATGATTCCCCACTTCCCGTAAAATAAACGCACACATTTGGGTCCTGATTCGGTTCCGGTTCATGACAGCGAAGCTTTCAGTCCAATCGTTCATCAGACAGCACTCGTATTTTGGGGGGTGAGACAGGGGTTCAGTACACTGAATAAACAAGAGCGCTGTAGCATGGCTGCTTGGAACTTAACGAGAAACACAATAAACAAGCAAGAAACCAAGGGGAAGGAATACTGAATAAGGAAAAGGAAGAGTCATGATAGGAGGAAACACCAAGTCTCATCGTTGAGTGTTTTTCTCCCTCTTCCTCCCTCTCGACGCATGAGGATGTCTCACGAACAATTAAAGAAAGAACAAAGCTACTTGGAGTCCCGTCAGGGTGACACGGAACCCTTGATAGATTCCTACTTCATTAAACTGTGGTGTGGGATTACCTGCCGGGAGCGCATTAATCACAACTTTTCATGGCAGTCCTCTCTGATGCAAAACCTGGAAGATGGAGAGAGAAAAAAAAGAAAAAGAACAACTTCCTGAGGCGTCACTCTTCCCTTGGGGCGGTCCACAATCAATCTTGTTGATTGGCAGTGCTGATAGCTTACACTGTTTATACAATCTGCAATGAACTGTGTTAGCTGCTCTTGCTGTTGAAGGGCCCAGGCAGAGGAATAACTGTATTTAAATTGGGAATATTTGAAATGCACTGCCTCTGCAAAACACAATGCAAAAATGGCAGGTAAAAATAGAATGCAAGAAGAACAACACAAATTTTAAAATGAGTTTTCTGTTTCCTTCTATTGGGAAATGTTGCTTTTTAAGACCTGGCGTATACGTGCGTCATCAATCAAGAAGCATGGGTTACTTAAAGCATATGTTTCTATTTTCCCCTATATGTTAAAACAAATTAAATAAAATACTAGATACAATTGGAGAGAATAGTAATCTCCAAATGAGCCAAGGTCTTTTATTTGAGTTGACTTAAGTTTTTAACTTATGTACAACAGTTTTTATTTTCTGATTTTTACTGAAAGTTGTTTTCTTGCAAATATATTTTCAAATGTTAGTTAAAAATGGATGAGAGATAGATAGATAGATAGATAGATAGATAGATAGATAGATAGATAGATAGATAGATAGATAGATAGATAGATAGATAGATAGATAGATAGATAGATAGATAGATAGATAGATAGATAGATAGATAGATAGATAGATAGATAGATAGATAGATAGATAGATAGATAGATAGATAGATAGATGAAACAGGATATCGAAAATAAACAGGACAAACTAGATGGGAAAGAAACTGGAGAGAATAATAAACGGGACAAAAATATACGGGAACGAAACTGGAAACCGATATTAAACAGGACAAAAATAAATGGGAACAATACCGGACAGGGAATACCAACAGGAAACAGGACCGAATCAAAACCCACGTCTTGCGGGGCAGAGGTTCGTTGATGGACCGACAATGGAAAAATGAGAGCACTGAGCACAGGTGGAGCCAATTGGGCGCCATGGCAACCGTGATAGATAGATAGATAGATAGATAGATAGATAGATAGATAGATAGATAGATAGATAGATAGATACTATCTATCTATGTTTTGTCTTTACAGAAAAATAACAAAAAATAATTCTTAAAATAAAAGGACCTTTTTTTTACTATGTTTAATTTTTTTTTAAGTAAAATAAGAATTAAAATTAGCAAAATTGATATATTATTCTATTGTAATTTTAAACACATTCTAACAATACAGGTAATCAAATATACTGTTATACCTCGTGAGCAGATTAGTTTATAAAAAGAAACATAGTCATATGCTGCCACCTTCTGATATAGATGATTGTTACAGTTACTCGATTACTCACTGAAAGAAAGAAAATATACTGCACAACAGCCTGCTTTTTTGCCAATATAAATTGGACAATTTCCTGCAACCCACTAAGTATGCCCAGGCATGCTGGTTGAAAAACACTGGTCTAAGCAAACAAATGTGGTTTCGTTCATGTGACCACTCAAATAAGAGAAGATGACTTTGTTTTGTTTTCATCTTACAGTCCTAAATAGATCTTCTTGGCCCTTTGGTGTGACCTTGGGACGTTGCCATTACAATGACATTCTGGCGGCGCCAAAAGAGAGGCATATTAAATTTTCAGCAGTTCCTACAAATAAAGTACTCGTCCATCAGTTTAATGCGGACACTTTAGTAATTGCGCTCCGTTAGGTGCTCAGTCAACAGCCGCCCCCATATATATATCTATCTTCTCTCTCTCTCTCTCTCTTCTCTCTCTCTCTCTCTCTCTCTCTCTCTCTTTCTCTCTCTCTCTCTCTCTCTCTTGGGGCGGCAGTCGCTCAGGAGGTAGAGCGCTCGTCTTGGGATCAAGGGATCCCAGTTCGAATCCCGGCTTGTGTTACATGTCGAAGTGTCCTTGGGTTAGACACTGAACCCCTAATACCCCCAATATGCAGGTTAGCGTCTTACATGGCTGCAATACAAGGCCGCTATTGGGAAATGTGAAGCACACTGTAAAGCACTTTGGGAAGTCATTGACTTGAAAAGCGCTATATAAATGCAGATCATTTCATTTCGTTTCATTTCTCTCTCTCTCTTTCTCTCTTTCTCTTTTTCTCTCTTTCGCTCTTTTTACTGTCTTCTCATCTCTTTCTCTCTGTCACTCTCTTTTTCTCTTTTTCTCTTTATCTCTTTTTTCTCTCTCTCTCTCTCTCTCTCTCTCTCTCTCAATTTTTTTAAAACTACTAGGACACATGTGCCCCCTGAGCTAAAATGAGTTTGACACCCATGCTTTATGTCAGGCTAACAGCCAAGAGTAATCCACAATCTTCTACACTTGTAGCCAATGCTATATTAATCATCAGAGGGTTTTTCAAGACTGCGGGAGTCGCACATTTGAGGGGTTAGGTCATCTTCACCGGCGACAATGATTGATGCCTCCTAGGGGCAGCAAAACCAAAGTAAAAGAGCCATAAAAGTTCAGAGAAAAGGCAATAAAAGATTTATTCACGCAGTGAGATCTTCTTCGGTGCTTAGGCATGAGGATTCTTACACAATCCTAAGTAGCAATTTTGAACCAACAGACTGAATCTAACTTTTGATAAACACGAAAACTTAGGGACTCTGTTTGACCGCTAGATGTTGCAGTATTTTGCCGTGCAACCTTAAATGAATGCTACAAAGTACAGGGAGAATACAAACTATGGAATCTCAGTGTGTTTATTTAGTTATTATGAGGCTTACCTACAGGGAGCTGACATGATATTCAGCCATCTTGCAGCTTAGGGTACTGCAAAAATCTTAAGAAAGGCTGGGCAAAATAAATGAGAAGAATGGTGCTGTTTGGTCTCTTTGAATCACTGTGGTTTGTATTCTTCTTTGTGCTTTGTAGCACTCGTTTTTGTTGCACTACACAATACCGCGACATCTAGAGTTTAAATATTACATAATTTCTCTTTAAAAATAATACAAAGGTATTAAAGTTCTGCTTTTTTTAAACAATACCATAGCCCAGGGGTAGGGAACCTATGGCTCGGGAGCCATATATGGCTCTTTTCATGAGTACGTATGGCTCCGAAATAAAATGTAACTATTGCACATCTCTCTGTGGCGTTCCAAAATCAAGTGATTTCATTCCGATTTTGGTCCATATAAAGCCGAAGCAACTTAATGCAGAAGTTTGATAAGAAACCATTTAAACTAAAAAAAAAAACGCTGGCAAACGACTTTGATTGGGTGAGCAGTACAGGTGGGCGGATCCCTGCACACAGCGCAAGGCACTTCCTTCTCTCTCTCTCACTCAGTGCAGTTTAGACCGAAAGTGAATATGACGATTTGCTTATCTTTTGCAGTAATTTGTGACATTTTTACAAAATAACTTTGCATGCATATTGTTTTGAAACCGTTATCAAGGACAAATTTCATGGAAAAAAATTCCTTCAACACTCCTAACTAAAGGTGGAAAACAAATTGTAAATTCAGATTCAGATCTACTTTATTGTCATTCTAGTACACGTGTATACAGAACGAAATGTCGATAAATGGCATATTTACATTGATTTGGGACACAGGATTTCGCATTATTATCATTTCATACATTTGAATAAATCATCAAATGACACACAGTGAAATAAAATGTGCTGAAGAATTAGCTTTTGTCTAGAGAGCGTGTTTGGCAGTTTTTTCAATTTTGTCTGAAAGTATATGATGTGGCTCTCTCAATTTCTTTTCAAAACAATTTTTGCTTTTATGGCTCTTTGTGTCAAAGAGGTTCCTAACCCCTGCCATAGCCTCGCCAATACCATAGCTAACATGCGATTGAGAAAATCAATAAAAGCGCATGCTCACAAATAGCATTTTATGTGGCAGAGTAAATATCCTCTAACAACAAATATCTGCCAATAAATACTATTGCTGCATATGTAGAAAAACTATTTGACATTATTCACAGGTAAGTGTAGGCGCTAGATGCTTCGTGTCCCACTGCATGCTCAAATCCACATCTGGGGTTCCACAAGACTTTTGAACGATGACACAAGAGCTGAAAAGAGCAGTTCTGTTGAGGACACACTGAACTGATTGCCAGCAAGTCACATTGTCAGGAACAGAACGAAGACAGGACCCACTTGCGTTGCGTTTCTCAGTTTTATTGGAAGAAAGAGAAAGGGTTGCGCCCATGATCCGGTGATTGCTGGATGCGGGAAGCAGGTCGCTCTGATACTCGGATTGTGCTCCAAACGCGTAAGTGGATCTTCCGTGGCGAGCGATGGCGGTGACGGGGACGGAAAAACGGGTCAATACAAGAGAGCAAAAACGTGGTCAGGTTCAGAAGCGAGTCGTAAGCCAGAATAGGGGAGAAGACAAGGTTGGGGACAAAAAGAGGTCGAAAGCCGGGACGGGGGAGTAGACGTGGTCAGGAACGAGTCGAAGCCAGGGGACAGACGGGCGCAAAAACGGGACAGGTGGGAGTCAGGGTCAAAAAAGGCTTGCCTAGTGTTAACTGAGGTTCGCAGACGGACTGACAAAAGGGGACGGACAGGACTGGGTACAAGTACTGATCGGGAGCCAATGAGAGCCCGCGGCAGTTGGCGCCAAAGTAGCGGGCACAGCTGCGTCACATCAGTAATCACGACACGCATGTCACCAAGTGAATACAAGTAAATACTTTATTCAAATGTATGGATAAGCATGAGATGAATTTCTACAACGAAATAAAGAATAATCAAAATAATAATATGATGTTAAAAGTGGAGTGCATAGTTTAAGGTTTCCTTAAATATTTTAAAATTAAATATTTTCTCCTTTAATTAAGTATGTATAAACAATACCCAACTGAGTTCAAAGAGTCCTATTTATTTTTTTCCATCGCGCCTGTCTGCTTTTATCTTACTTTTACCCTCGGTGTTTCGGCCACAGAGGTAATGCTGGAGGCATGGAGGCGGGGAAATGAGGGAGAGTAGAGTGATTTCACGCGCGTACTAGCGTTCTTTTAATTTTTATTCTAGGATAAAAATTGTAATTGTTTCAGAAACAGTCTAAATATTAACTCAACCCCATAAAAATATCAAAAAGGAAGAGTTTTTTGAGCGCGTCTAAGAATTTTACACACATGCATGCAACGATGAGTTCAGCCAGAAGTTGGCATCGGCAAGTAGAATACTTTTAAAGTTAGGGACACCACCTTTAAATAATCAAACAAATAACTAATAATAATAACACATAATATGCAATCATGACTACATTTTCAGTGACATGTTTTAATAATGTAACATAAGCATTTGTTATGCTCCGCAAAGAAAGTATAATATGTTTGTCATAGTTTAAAGCTAGGACAGAAAATGTCTGTCTTTCAGGCAACCAAAGTGAGAATGAATTGAGTTAATCAAATAGTTACGTTATAAATAGAACTAATTCCAGAGGCACCACCGTATTGAAGTTTTTAAAGTTGTTCCTGGCATCAACAAGGAGATATTGCATTTCATTATTTGTATTTTTAGGGTGAGCTCACATCCCCAAATGTCAGTTCTACTTTTATAAAAAATTATATGACCTAATTATTATCATTTGCAAATGTTTTGTTAGGCGGCCCCTCTTTTAAAACGTCAGTACAGCTTTGAAGAGTTGGTTCAGCGCAAGGAATCCAACAAAGGCTTCAGTTCCGCCCCCTCTTTTGCTTAAAAGGACTCTTTGTGCCCGTGGGCCCCCCATCAGTTACCTGCTGACAGGCCCATCATGACTGATGTGCCGCCTGAGGGCCCCCACTCCTCCTTGCTGCACCATGTCAGACAGCTCATCATTTATATATCTTATCGGAAACAAAAGGGTGCAGGGTGCCACTCCGTGGAAATGAACACCGAAGTCATGTGACCCCGCAGACCCACTTTGTCTGCCCACACCTCGGTACTGGTACAGACCAGAGGTTGGCAAGCAAAAATGTTCAAAGAGCCATTGGACCCAAAAAAAGAAAACGTGTGTTTGGAACAGCAAAAAATTAGAAACGTTACGTAAACCTTTTAAGGAAGGCAATGCGGCGGATGAGTGGTTGGCGCAGCCACGGCACAGTTCTGAAGACACGGGATCAAATCCAGCAACCGGCCTTCCTGTGCGGAGTTTGTATGTTTGCTTGCATGGGTTTCGTCTGGGCACTACGGTTTCCTCAAACATTCCAAAAACATGCATGTCAGGTTATTTAGTTTGTCCAAGTTGTCCAAGGTGTGAATGAGCAAGTGAGTTGTCTCTGTCTGACCTGCGACTGGCTGGCAAACAGTTGAGGGAGTTCGAAGATAACTGGGATTGCATCCAGCACCCCAGTGACCCTACTGAGGATGAGCAGTTCAGAATATGGATGGTTGGAAGGAAAACAATACATACTGCAAATATTGACACACTTGACCATAAACACGCGACAACGCCATGATGGATGACAGTAAACTGTAGTAAATAGTACTTCCCGTGGGTGAGGCCAGTAAACTGTAGACAACAAAAACAAAAAAAGGTTTACTATTCAACATCATTTGCAATGACTAGTTAAACACATATTGTGTGGCTGTCAAATGTCGGTAGTTTTTGTGGAGAGAGAGGCGGCGTGTCACAGGTGAATGCAGTAATTGTAAAACAAAGGGCTAGCAGCCAAAAATAGGCTAACTGGCAAAAAATAAAAACATTTGCCAATGGGGGGGCTAACCGGGGCCGATCAGCGAAAAGTAGCCGCATCCTGAGTGGAAAAAGTCGAGGCTGGATGACCTTAAATCAGTCAGGCTAACCGGGATCTAACAATGAAAAGCGCTAACAGCTACAGCAACAAACACGAACCCAGCTGGGAATAAACCAATAGATACGGCAAAATTGGAGGTAATGTCAGGCTAGGCCGCAAAACAACATTGTGGGAGGCCAACGAGCGCCAACCAGGAGCAAACAAAAGGGGAGAGTCTTGTCAGGCTGGATGCTGTTAACGGGGAACTAATATACAAAAAGTATACCAGCCGAAAAAAAACGTGAAAAATCACAACTTAAAATCCACAATTGCTTACCTAAAAGGAAGCGAAGACAGGGTAAGCCATTACCAATTTCTCCAAGCAGGAATGAGCTGTATGCAATCGCTGTTGACTACAATCGTTGTCTGTTCCGGAGTTGCCTAAAATGTTTTGTTAATGGGATTTACCACTTTAAAAGTGTTCTGTTTCTTCAATGATGTCACTAAATTACGGCAAACAAGCCGCGTGGGTTTCCCCCGGGCACTCTGGTTTCCTACCACGTTCCAAAAACATGCATGTCAGGTTAATTGGCCGGGCCAAATTGTGCCTAGCTGTCAATGAGCGAGTGAGTTTTCTGTCTCTGTTTGCCTTGCGAGTGGCTGGCAACCAGTTCAGGATGTCCCCTGCCCACTGCCCGAAGATGGCTGGGATGGGCCTTAGCTTCCCGCGACCCTACTGAGGATAAGCGTTGCAGATAATGGATAGATGGATAACACGTCCGGTGCCTTATTGAAAAAAAAAAATCTGTTTTTTCCATTTTTAATGAAGGGCTTTAATGTCAACTTGAAACTGAGTGAGAATAAAAGTAAAAGTAAATGTAAGTGGTCTGCATTTATAGCATTTTTAAAGTCAATGAAAACTTCCCAAAGCGCTTTACAATGTGCTTCACACTTACCCATTCACACACACTCACACATGGATAGCAGGGTCACCCATGCAAGACAACGACTTGCTTATAGAGGCATTGGGGATTCAGTGTCTTTCCCATGGACACTTTGACATATAACAAAGAAGAGCTGGGAATCGAACCTTCGACCTCTTGATCCCAAGACGAGCGCTTTACCATGCTTGGCCGGTTTTGAGCTTCGCCCTAAGATGTGTTAATCATTTTAAGGACTTTTACTGTCATTTAGTAGCAGCAACCTATGTTGAAGTGACTGGAGGATTTTAACTCTTCCAGTGCCAGAAGTTTCTCTCAAATGAAATTCAATTTTTACCACTTTGACTAATTTTTGAAAGCCTAGAGAAAATGTAGCTCTGTAGGCATAGAAATCATTAGAAAAAAGCTTGAACCGTCATATCGCATTAGCAAAAAATTCAAGCATTACAATAATGGCAAGGACTTTTACTTTTGTGGGGTTTTTTTGTTTGTTTTTTGCATTTGTAACCCCTTCAATATCCAAATAAAGCTTTCCATAAAAACAAGGGCACTTTGCTTGTAAAATAACATTTTATAGTAAATGGTCTGCATTTATATAGCATTTTTCAAGTCACTGAAGACCTCCCAACACACTTCACAATGTGCTTCACACACACCAATAGCAGCGTCAGCCATGTAAGGCTGAAATTGAAACTGTGAATATTATTAATTACTTACCCATTTCAGAGGAGAGATGACAGAAAATCTAATGTGAGACGGAACAGGACCAGGCCCTCCAGGTGCTGAAACAGAGAATACTGCAAGGATTCCCGAGGGATAAAGGACAGGTTGAGCTCGAAGTGAGGCCATATTTTTCCATGCGAGATGAGCTAACTGTATAGAACAATGTCTTCATTCGGGGTGAGAAAGCGTTCGTCACAACAGCTCTAAGTCAAGAAATTATGGAAAAGATTCATGCCTCACATTTAGGAATTGAAAACTACACCAGAAGATTAAGAGAATGCGTGTATTGGCAGGGTATGCATGAACAGCTTAAGACATGTATTGGGAAATGCCAAGTGTGCAGAGAAGTAGACACACGACAACAGAAAGAACCATTACAGAGCCATGACTTCCCATTGAGTCCATGGGCAAAAGTGGGCACTAACATTTTCACCTTTAATAATAAATACTACTTGTGACTGTGGACTATTTATCATTTTTTTGAGAAGTTGATTATCTGCCTGATACCAAGTCCACCACAGTCATCCAAATTAAATGCACATTTCGCTCGCCATGGTGTGCCTGATGTGGTGTTTTCGAACAATGGCCCACAATATAGCTCACAGGAGTTTAAGAGATTCAGCCAGTCTTGGGAATTTGAACATGTAACATCATCGCACACATATCCCCGAAGCAATGGGAAAACAGAGTCCCCCGTCAAGACAACTAAAAAATTAATTGGGAAAGCCCTGCAGGCAAAGTCGGACCCTTACTTAGCCATACTGGCTTACAGAAACACTCCTGTGCAGGGTTTCCAGACTAGTCCTGCACAAAGACTGACAAAGACATTACTGCCCATGTTTGAAAATCTGCTTGAACCTGAAATAGTGGACACTGACAACGCTGTGCAGGAAAACAAGCACAGACAGGCGCACTATTACAATTGAGGGGCTAAGGGACTACGGCCTCTGCTGAATGGATAACAAGTGCAAGTACAGTCACAAGTGGCTGGACGCATTGTCTGGACATCTGCATCGGTGGTACGACAGGACCAGAGTAGGTCCCATTCGGTGAAGCTGGATAATGGGACTGTGCTGAGATGCAACCGTAGACACCTGAGGCCAGAACCAGGGGTCTCACCGTCAGCAGAGACGGTCCCGCCCACCTCAGCCCCTAGTGGTGGTGATCACGTCACAGACACACCTCAACCCTGCTAACCAGCTTTGCCAGATCCTCAGATGGCCCAGAATGGTGTCACCACCACCAGATGCGGCAGGGTTGTTAGGAGGGCTGCACACTTCCAGGACTTTGTTTAACACATTGTGACGATGTACCTGAAAATGTTGGATTGGGTAAAACACTGTTGTGTTGTGTTTACCTCATGAGCACTTGCTTTCAATGTTCATGTGGGAGTCGATTTTAAAAAAATAAGTGAAGATGTTACAATGTATGTGTTCGACTTGGTGCAGTTAGACAGGCGCACCAACTGGTAAAGGAGTGACTGAAGTTTCCAGTAAAGCTGATGAACATACATCTGTGTGTGAGTCTTCATTTAAATGTAATATCTAACATAAAACAAGTCTGGCCATCATGTTTTGATGTGAAAAAAAAAAACAAGGTTAGACAACCACTGTTATTAAAGATAGGGAGAAAACCTGGCACAATTACGCAGCAGCTCAATGAAAGTGGATTCTATTTATAAAATGATTGAAATGCTTTCAGTGTTCGAGTCCCGGACAATTTACTAATCATTCGTTTTTTCTCTTTTAAGTCTTTTAGTACTGGTACATGTTTATCCTGTCACATATTTAATAACACGTATCCCATATAATTTGCTTACTTTTAACAACCTCAAAAACAGCAATATTTTATGTCACAGCTTTACAGCTAAACAGCCACATCAGCCAACTTCAAGACTATATCCATATATCAATCTATATATCTTCTTCTTTCTTTAGTGCTCCAGCGAAGGTCGGGGGGGTCCCTGTGCGTTGAGCCGACCAGATGAACCAGGTTTTTCCAATGCTGTCGGTCTTGTGCCAGCTGTTCTGCATCCTCTACACCAACGATTCTTGTGGCCAGGGTGTCGTTCAAGGGCCATGTTTCTGAGCCATGAAGCAGGATAGAGAGTACGGCGAGGTTGTAAAAGCGGAGCTTCGTCTTGCGTGCGATGGTCTGGTGCAGCCAGAGTGGTTTCCAGAGAGACTGCAGAGCAGATGCTGCCAGGGCTCTTCTGTGGAGAATCTCTGGTTTTAGGTCCCCATTGTCTGTCACCATGGACCCCAGATACACAAAGCTCTTGACAGGCTCTACGATGTCGCTACCAATTTGGATAGGAGGTGGATCTGGTCCATCACCGACATACATGAACTTGGTTTTCGTCCAGCTCACTTGGAGGCCAAGCCGCGCTGCCTCTTCGCTGTAAATGCCCAGAGCGTCTTTCAGCTGGCTGTCGAAAGTGCTGAGCATGATGGTGTCGTCAGCATACTCCATGTCAGTCAGGTGGTAGTGGCCGAGAGACACTCCGGGGATGCGCACACTAACCCTGAACATCAGATGGTCGATGATGCAGTTAAAAAGGTCGGGAGCAGCCATGCAGCCTTGACGAACGCCGCTGGAGATGGTAAACCAGTCTGAGTCAATGCCGTTGATACGGACACAGCTCTCTGCGTTGCTGTAGAGCAGCTTGAACAGGGCTATGATCTTGGGTGGTGCTCCAAGAGCTTGGAGGATGTTCCACAGTGAAGAGTGGCAGACGGTGTCAAAGGCGGCCTTCAGATCAATGAATCGGATATACGGATGGCGGGTCTTCTCTATCAGCAAACGGACGGCAGAGATGTGGTCCGTTGTGGAGCGGTTGGGCATAAAGCCAGCCTGCTATATATATATATATATATATATATATATATATATATATATATATATATATATATACATGGTTCTGAGGTCCTCAAATGTTTTGTTAATGGGATTTACCATTTTAAAGTGTTCTGTTTCTTCAATTATGTCACTAATTTGTAGCAAACAAGCCACATGGGTCAACTTTAAGACTGGAGTTTGCATGTTCTCTCCGTCCTTACATAGGTTTCCGCCGGACACTCCGGTTTCCTCCCATATTCAAAAAACATGCATGTCAGGTTAATTGGCTGGTCCAAATTGTCCCAAGGTGTGAATGAGCGATTGATTTGTCTGTCTCTTTTTGCCCTGCGACTGGCTGGCAAACAGTTCAGGTTGTCCCCTGTCTACTGCCTGAAGATAGCTGCGATAGGCTCCAGCACTTACCGCGACGCGAGAATAAGCTATGCAGATAATGTATATATATATATATATATATATATATATATATATATATATATATATATATATATATATATATATATATATATACGCATACAGTGCTACTCCACTGTACTGGGGAAAGCAGACCATAATCTCTTTCTGCTTCAACCTCACTACAAACCAAAAGTGAGGAGGCTACTAACAACCGCACGCTCATTCAGGAGGTCTCAGACAGCCTGCTTTGTATCTACATACTGGGATGTCTTGCAAGGGTTCAACAGTGGGGACATTGAGGAGTGGCAAACTGCACTACTGACTACCTCAACCTCTGTATGGACACTGTTGTTCCTGTAAGAACTGTCCGCTGCTATGCCAACAACAAGCTCTGGATCACGTGCGACATTGAGTGCCTTCTGAACCAGAAGAAGATGGTCTTTAAAGACGGCGATCAGCACGCGCTAAAGCGAGTGCAGAAAGAGCTCAGAGTCCAGCTTCGGGAAGCGAAAGAGCAGTACAGGAGGAAGTTGGAGACAAAGCTGAAGAACAACAGCATAAAGGAGGTGTTTGAAGGTATGAAGACCATCACCGGCTGCAGCACTAAGCGGGGTGTGGCCTTGGAAGGAAATATGGTGAGGGTTAACCAGTTGAGCGACCCGGAATACTGCAACTGTCCCTCCCCTGTAGACACCAGCATGGAGAGGACATCCCCCCCACTCAAGATCACTGCAGCCCCGGTGTGTGAAGAGCTGAGGAGGCTGCGACCCAGCAATGCAGCTGGTCCAGATGGAGTACCCCCCGACTGGTGAAGGTCTGTGCGTTGGAACCGGAAGACCCTCTACAGCGCATCTTCAACCTGAGCCTGGAACAGGGGAGGGTCACTCAGCTGTGGAAAACATCTTGCATCATCCCAGTCCCAAAGAAACCATGACCTGAGGAGCTCAACGACTTCAGGCCGGTTGCCCGTACATCACATGTACAAAAGACCATGTAGCGGTTGCTGCGACACCACCTGAGGCTACAGGTCCGCTACTCCGTCGACCCTATTCAGTTTGCCTACCAGGAGAAGGAGGGAGTGGAGGACACTATAGTCTACATGGTACACCGATCCCCCTCTTACCTGGACAGGGGCAGGGGTGCTGTGATGATTACTTTTTTGGACTTTTCCAGTGCTTTTAACACCATACAGCCTCTGCTACTTAGTGGTAAACTGACAGAGATTGGAGTAGGCTCACACCTTGCAGAATGGATTACAGACTACCTAACAGGCAGACCCCAAGTATGTGAGACAAGGGGGTGGTACATCTGACACTGTGGTCAGCAGCACGAGAGCGCCGCAGGGGACCGTGCTCTCTCCAGTCCTGTTCACCCTGTATACGTCAGACTTTTAGTACAACTCTGAGTCCTGCCACGTGCAGATGTTTGCTGATGACACTGCTATCGTGGGATGTATCAGAAGTGGGCAGGAGGAGGAGTACAGGAAATTGATCCATGACTTTATCCAATGGACTGACGCTAACCACCTGCACCTGAACACCACCAAGACCAGGGAGATGGTGGTTGACTTCAGGAACCTGTAATCATCAAAGGAGAATGTGTAGAGTTTGTTTAGACCTACAAATACCTGGGTGTGCAGCTGGACAATAAACTGAACTAGACTGCCAACACAGCTCAAGCTCTTGTGCAGAACTCCATGGCCGATCGCACACCCGCAGGTTTGCTTTGGGACAGCTACCTGAGTAGCTACGCTAAATTACTCCCTGGGTGAGACCTTTTCCAAGCGCCAAAAAGAAAAATGCCAGGAAACATATTCAACACGAATAAAAGAGGTGTATTTCTCAATTTCACTAATACAAATACTGAAAAGAAAACCCAAACTAAACAGTGACTTTTCTGGCTCTCCCTGATGCAAAATGTTTGATAAAATTGTTATAAGCACATGCTCCCCTATTCCGTGATTTATGCTGATGACAGCAAGGCCAGTGAGACGTTCCTGAGACATGGTTGACCTCAGGTACGACATTATCAACTTCTGTTTTGAAATGCTCCTCACTGCTTGAGCGACTGTGACTGGCAGGGTCAGAAAAAATTGCAGCGGTTGGCCCGTGTTTTCAAAGTTATAAATAATGTGCTTTATTTTTAAGATAGGAGCCGCCAACTATTTTTATGTATAGTAGTAATACAGAGAGTTTTCCCCCTCCCACAGTCAAAGGTGAAGTGCCCACCTCGCCCATGCCTAAAACCGCCACTGAGCCACCTGCATTATATGTGACGCTGTCCTGTGGTTCTTACAGGAACGAAAAAAGCTAGCAAAGGACTCTGAGAAATGCGCATATTTATGTGGTAACGGGTCTAATGTAGCCTACAGAGCAGAGTAAGAGTACCAATTCTTCCTCACAAATCTACTCAAGTAAAATTTTAAAATATAGTTATTTAAAAAATACTCCCATATGTGCAAAATGTCCCAAAACTCTAGTAAATGTCAGTGAGTAAATGTAACTAATTACTAGCTACCACTGATTTCATGCAATACTTCCAGGTTGTCTTTGTTTCCAAACATTGTAAAGCAGACCTTTTGTGCCTCCTGAACCATAGCCTTTGATCTGTAAAAGCTGCAAACACCCAATGAGCAGCCCATCTCATGCAACACATTGCTTTTGTCCTGGAGAGACCGTTTACCTTTTCAAGTCAGGCCAAGCTTTTGTCGCAACTTTAAACACAACGAAGGTTTTTCAAGTGCTACCTTGAGGACATGAACAGCATTTTAATTTTTAATTCCTTTGCACTACGTGGAGGGGATTGCTTGACCTTGCCTGCAGGAGCTTGTGTTAATAATGGGGCAAAATGAATTGTGGACAAGTAAACGCATTATGTGGATCTTGGCCATGAAGAGAGAGTGGGAAGATTTAGAAGTTTGGGTAAGAGGGAAGGGTAGCAGTCTGATCTGGCCTGTGATTTGTGAAGCTGAGAGTAAATCTGTCCGGGCAGACCACAAACGGTGTATCTGAGGAAATGAGAGATCTTATTGAAAGCGGTCAGGGAAATGGTTGTCATTTTTGACAGCAGGGCTTTTGTTTCCTTTATTAAGTGGACGAGCCTCAAAACAGTTTAGCAAGATTTAAGCATCACAACTACTTTTATGGAGCTTTACTGAATTGTTTTTTTTTCACTCGATACCGCCATTTCCTGGCTTGTGTCATCATTGCAGCCTCAGTCAGTTGGTTCATAATTCGCGTGCAAGTACGTGCATTTCTTAAACACCCTCGGATAAACTTCCATCTTGGTATTTGGGTAACCTTTTGAACTTGAAGCAGCGCTTTTCTTTCTTTCACTGTTTTCATGCTACACTAACAAATAGGACCAAAAAATCCCATGGGGATGAGCATGACATGTCTCTGCAGCACTCCCTCATCCCGCCCTTTTTTTTTTTTACTTAATATGATCTGCCCCGAACAGCTTTGGTAAAAATAAGATAAAAGCGGATAGGCACCGTGGAAAATAGAGCATGAATTGATAAATATTTGGTAAAGCCTCAGTGTGTAATATTTGACCACTATATGGCACTGTATTATCTAGTTTGAATGCAAATGAGTGTCAAGAGCTTAGCATTGCAGCAAGATGCCAGACAAACATAGTGGTGACTTCTAGGTAGAGATTGCACTACGCAAAAAAAAAAACCCGACCTATTCTTTTTAAAAAATTAATGATATGTTTTGATAGTTAATGTATTTTGCCTAGTATTTAAATCAATTATTTTTTTTCCTGAATGGAAGTTTTTGGGCCACAAGGAGTCACTAAATATTACACACTCTCCCTTTCAACTTCTTTAAAGTTACGTTGTGTAATATTTGACTATTAGATGGCACTGTATTATCTAATGCGAATGCAAACGAGAGACAAATGAGCACAGTGTAGTAGCAAGATGGCAAACAAACATGGCTTACTATGGATTCCGCGATGTAAAAGGAATACAAAATTCGCATCCTATGAATATCTATAAAAATTTCCATCCATCCATCCATCCATCCATCCATCCATCCATCCATTATCTGCACCGTTTATCCCCAGTAGGGTCACTGGTAGTGGAGCTGGAGCCCATCTCAGCTATCTTTGGGCAGTGGGCAGGGGAAACCCTGAACTGGTTGCTAGTCTGTAGTTGAAATAGTTTATAACATGTTTCAATAAAGTTTAATGAAAATAACATCCCATCACTTTGTCAAGAACCTCTGTTAAAAAGAAATTATAAATAACTAAAAAGATAATTCAACATTTTAATAAAATGAAAAATATATAAAGGAGAAGCATTGTAGTAACTATTTGTTAGCATAACTCATCCCGGGAAATAAATTAGTATAATTAGTAAAAAGCAATTTATATTACCGGTATTTAGTTTCAAGAAAGTTTTGCAGGGAAAACAATCCTTCCACTTTGTCCAGAATCCCCGTTGAACAGAAATAGAAATAATTGAAAGGTAATTCGACATTTAAATTAAATGTTGAAATGTGACAGGAAAAGCATTGTAGTAGCCATTTCATCGCATAACTAACTTATCTTGGGAAATAAATTTCGTTGGCGAAAAGCGATTTATAACGTCTTGTTTCAATAAAGTTATATGAAAACAATATCCCTCCTTTGTCCAGAACCCCCTTCAAAGTACAGTTTTAAATAAAAAGAGAATTCAACATGTGAATAAAATGTTACCATTTGATATGGGACGTGTTGTGGTAACCATTTTTTCATATGACTAGATTATCTATCAAAACGATTTCTTAATTTGCGAAAAGATGTGTAACATCTTGGTAACAATAAAGTTTTGGTTAAAAAAAAACAAAGCCAGCAGAGAGACACGGTAAACCCACATACTCTATAGCAAGTGTCGTTAGCAAGACATGCTCTGGGGAAAACCCCAAATCTTTCTGTTTAAAAGAAAAACTTGGTACCGGAGACAAACACCTGAACGAGTTTTTTGAGATTTTCCCCTGATGTAAAACCTACATGTGGGCAAGGAAAATCACAAAAACCTCAACATGAGGAAAATGAAGAAACCTTGAGAAGGGACCGCACATGTGGTAAGACCCCTTCCAGGATGACCATGCTTTAATGGATGTTGCAATAACAAATAATACACAGATATTGGAAACATGAATATATAGATTATTCATATGCTATAGACGTGATTCTGGAGAATGCATCGTATGTATAAGTTTTTTTTTTTAAAGCGATTGGCCAATGTGCATTTTTAAGGCGATCTTTGTTGCTCCACTTTAAATGTGTTGATTACCGTAAATTCAGGACTATAAGCCGCTACTTTTTCCCCAAATGGTCAGCCCTGCGGCTTATCCAGTGAAGCGGCAAATTTATGGAATTTTTCTAACGGCGCGTGGCCACCAGCGGCGCTGGAGTGTAAAAGGTAAGATTGAGGCCAGTAGAATATGTGCGCCAAGAAAGACTGCAACCCCCAAGTTTAAGCATACATTATCTGTAAAGTTGAGGTACGTTCCGATAATGAGAAAGACGCCCTTGATGGCGATAGTTATGAGGAGGAAGTTGAGGGCGACCTTCCGTGAGTTCCACAATTACGAGATTCTTTTATTTACAGGCACGTTTGATACATTGCGAGCGTGATCCTACTAGCGTGTTGGTACCTTTCAAAGGCACGGTTTGGGATGAAAGTTATATTATTATTATTAAAGCTTTGAAAACTCATTTGGTGTACCGTCTCTCTTGGTAAATATGTGTAACCATGTATAATATGTATTTGCAACTGTATATTTTTGTAATGTATTTATTTTAGAGATTTATTCTGTTATGTGTTCTACGGACGAATCAAAAAGAAAGGCCGGAGCAAACGCGGGCTGATGGAAATTGGGGTAAAGCTGAGTTACCGGTAGATCTGTCTGTTGTCGCAGCGGACAATAGTGGATATTTATTTTTCCCACCCTTAACTTTGGAAATATACATTTTGTTACCTTGGATTACTTTCAACGGGACCCGGACTTTAGAAGTCTGCATCGTACGTTAATTACGGTTATCATCTTCCATTTATGATGCTTATTGTAGTTCTAGAATTGTGTACTATCTATGTAGTTGCAATCGTGGAATTTACAGCCTGGTCTGGGTTAAACTTGCGGTTGTGTCACAAGTATTAATGCAGGCGCATGTGGCTTATACATGGGTGCAGCTTGTGTAAGTACAAAATTGGCAAATCACCTAACAAATGGTGAGTGCGTCTTATAATCAGGTGTGCTCTATGGTCCGGAATTTACGGTATATTAATTTGTTTAGTCTGTTTTAAATGTTCTCATTTACTTTTATATCTATAAATATTTTGATTTATACTTCCTGTGTTTTTCAGGGATGTTTTGTTTTTTGTGATTTAGCTTTTTTCTTAGGTGTCAAATTTAATGTTAATTCTTGTAGTCCATAGTTTTATTATTTTTACACCGAAGAGTTAATATTTTTAATTTACATTTTGTTGTGTGGTGTATTTTTCAGGGATTCTGTGTTAATTGACTTTGAAGTTGCTATCATAAATAAGTTAAATTTTAGATTAAAGGTTCTTTGGAGGGTGAAAAATTAAATCCCATTTTTATTAAAAAGAATTATTAGTCATTTCAATTACCTCATGTGAAGCCCCTTCTCAAGGATTCTCTTTTTTCCTCATGCTGAGGTTTTTGAGTTTTTCCTTGCCTTCATTTAGGTTTTAGATCAGGGGATGGTGTAACAGTAGTCTGTAGTTTGCAATTGTATGTGGTCTGTGCAGCCCTTTGAGACTCCTTGTGATTAAGGGCTATACAAATAAACATGACTTAACTATATTGTGCACAATATACAAAGCAATAAAAAAATCTGAAGAGCTGCTTGGTAGCTAAAAGAGCTTTTTTAGTGAGCTGAGCCGAAAAAGCTGGTTCTCTATAAACAGCCGGAATTTCCATCACTACTCGAAACTACCTATTGAAGTGTTGGCTCTGTTGTCTTGTAGCAATGTGTTGTAGCTCATGTATTGGCTCCATGAGCTCACTCCCCACCAATCAGTAGCCGGCTAAGCTCTTTTTTATTCTCTTGAAGGCGGCCGTGATTAGTCAATATTACATTTTTAAGGTATTTGTGTTGTTGTTCGTCTTTAAATTTTAAAAGTAATTTATTTTTGTAGAGCTATAAATATTTTAATAAATACATCCTGTGTTGATCAGAGATGTCATGGTTGCCATGTCGCCCAATTGGCCCCACCCGTGGGGCCTGCCTGCCTGACTCGTTCGTCAGCCTGCCTGTTTGAATTGTCCGTCTGCCTGCCTGAACCGTCAGTCTGCCTGCCCGCCTGCCTGTTGGACTCGTCCGTCCGCCTGCTGGAATCGTCCATTTGTCTGCCGGTCTGCCTCCCTGACTCGTCCATCTGCCTGCCTGAGTCATCCGTCTGCCTGTCCGCCTGCCTGGATCATCCGTCTGCCTGCCTGAGTCTTCCGTCTGCCTGCCTGACTCATCAGTCGCCTAACTCTTTCAAAAGTAAGTTATATTTAAGTTTATTTTTCTTCATAGTCAAGTCCTGTTTATTTGTGACACCCTTAATAAAAAAGGAGTCCCAAAGGGCTTCACAGACCACAGGATGTCAACGCCTAATGTGTAGCTTTGTTTTTTATTACTATGCTTTGTAACGTTATAGAGCATATTATTTTATCAACCGTTTTTTATTTTTTATTTTAAAACAATACAGGTTATTTTTACAAGCCTTAAACATACTTATACAAACCTTAAACATACATTCCATACAAAATATAGCACTGGAGCAACTTACAAACAAATCTCGTTCGTAAGTAGGGCAGCGTCTGTATTGGCATTCAGAAACACTTAAGGAAATTAAGACAAAACATTGCAATAGTCATTAAATGTTACTTTTATGGAGCAAGTGCAGGGAAATAAATATGGAATCTGTCAAATCTGAGGAAAAAGATTTGGAATCAGTGCATTTTGAGTAGAAAATTAGGACACACCCAGTCAATTTCCTTTAGTTAATTGGGCACCTGGTTTAGATTAAGTCTGTTCTTGAGACTAAGTGGCAAGAAACATGACTCCAACAAGAGAGATGTGTCTTGAGTCTAAAGTCAGGTACGTCAAACTTCTTGAAGAAGGTAACTCTACTCGTATGGTTGCCAAAGATGTGTGCTGTTCACAGTTAGCTGTATCGAAGATTTGGACCAAGTACAAACAGCATGGGAAGGTTGTTAAAGTCAAGCGTGCTGGTAGGCCAAGGAAGATGTGTAGGCGTCAAGACAACTAGAGGCCATATCTCTTGAAAACAGAAGATCCACAACAAGACAAAGATGAATTGGGAGGAAGTTGGAGTCAATGTATGTGACAGAACTGTGCAAAATTGCAGAAATGGGATTTTAATTCAGAAAAGCTGAAAGAAATCCATCGTTGACACTCAAACACAAAAGAACAAGACTGCAATGGTCTAAGGAGAGGTAAGCATGGACTGTGGATGACTGGATGAAGGTTATCTTCAGTGATGAGTCACGAATTTTCATTGGACAAGGTAATGCGGACGGAACTTTTGTTTGAAATGAAATGATCTGCATTTATATAGCGCTTTTCAAGTCAATGACTTCCCAAAGCGCTTTACATTGTGCTTCACATTTCCCAATAGCGGCCGTGATCTGTGCAGCCATGTAAGGCGCTAACCTGCTTATTGGGGGTAATTGGGGGTTCAGTGTCTTACCCAAGGACACTTCGACAAGTAACACGGACAAGCCGGGATTCGAACTGGGATCCCTTAATCCTAAAACGATCGCTCTACCTCCAGTGCTACTGGTGCAGTTCCGGTGAGATTTACAAAGAGGACTGCCTGAAGAAAACAACAAAATTCCCACAGTCCTTAATTATATGGGGCTGCATATCAGGCAATGGCACTGTGGTCAAATCTGCAATAAATCCAATAAAGTTTACATTGGCATTTTGGACAGCTTTCTTATTCCTTCAATTGATGAAGTGTTCCGCGATGATGAAGTCTTTTTCCAAGATGACAATGCATCATGCCTCAGAGCAAAAACTAAAAGCATTCCTTGGAGAAAGACTCATCCAGTCAGTGTCATGGCCTGCAAATTGCCCAGTTCTCAACCCGATTGAAAACTTGTGGTGGAAATCGAAAAGAATTGTCCACATCAAGGCTCCGATCTGCAAAGATGATCTGGCAACTGCAATCAAAGAGAGTTGGCAGCAGATTAATAAAAAAAAAACACTGTTTGTCACTCATTAAGTCCATGCCTCAGAGACTGCAAGACGTCATAAAAGCCAAAGATGGTGCAACTAAATACTAGTGTTACGTTTTTTTGGTTATTTCTTTGTCTGTTTTTCATGATTCCATATTTTTTTTCCTTAAAATTGAGTGATTCCATATTTATTTCCCTGCATTTGTTCTCTAAAAGTAACTTTTCCTGATGATTGCAATGGTATTTTTTATTTTTATTTTAAAGTTTTTGAATGTCAATATGTTGCACTTTGGAATGACCTTACGATTGTTTCATGTTTAGGATCTGAGTTTTTTTCTATGGAATAAAATGTGGTGATTCCATACTTTTTGCTAGGGGTTGTACTAAAATACAGGCTGGTTATGCCCCCACCAAGCCTTATTTTCTTCACATTTGATTACGAAGGGTCATTACTGACTTGTGTTATTCACACCAGAGTTGATTTCATTTGGAGGTCAATGGTGAAACTAATTCAGTCAATTGGCTGTCCTTTGTGCATTCTATGTAGGAAAGCTTGGCGTTTGTAATTCTAGTGTTAAAGAGCATAGATATTGATGCCGTGTATGAGATATATAAAAACTACAAATAATTATTAAATAACAATAACCATAACAATATGTTGACTCTTCAGAAGTAGAGCTGCAACTAACGATTATGTTAATAGTTTTTCGAAGAATCGGATGATTATAATTTTCCTTAGCATGACGTCAATTTAATGATGTGGCAAATTATTATTAACACAAGAAAGTGGGCACAAGAAAAAATCGAACTAATAAATCCACAAACATGTGCGTTAGATCCCTTTTCCCCACCAACCCCGCCTCCTTCCCTTCAGCGTATTGCGCTTTTTGGCCAGAGCACTGATGATAAAAGCAAAAAGGCGTGTTGAAAAATGTAAATGAAGCCTCTTCGAACTCAAGTTGGGCATTGCTCATACACACTTAATAGAGAATATTTTTAATTTTTTTAGGACACTTCAATTTACGCATCCCATTTGTAGCGCCCCCTCCCCCCCCCCCCCTCCAAAAAAAAATCACAGAAAATGCAATTAAAAAAAATATATATATATCTCGTCAAAATTGCAAAACCGGTCTGAACAATCGCAATTGGATTGGTTTCCAAAATTGTGCAGCTCTATCGTAACGTTTTAAGGTCAGCGAGTTGGCTAGCATGCACCCAATGCGTATTACAATGCCGACGTTTCGTTTGGACTGTTACAAGTCGGCCTGGCCGCCGGCTGCCTGTTATTACTTTCATCTTGTCTTTCTGCGCTTAATAAACGACAACCTGCGGGGACGTCGCCCCATCCGTGATGGGAAGTGGCAAGGAGACGAGCGGGAAGGGAAAAGAACAAGGGGGTCGAAGAAATCAGGGGCCCAGATGGGGCTCTGTTGAGTGAGGCCCATCAAAACAGATGAGCGTTAGCGCATGTCACTGCCGGATGCGCGTCAAATCAGCATGATCGCCGCCTCATTGGACCGGAGAGCATCAATCAAACTGGCTTTACGCCGGGTGACGGCTTCACCTCTGGCTCCCTCATTAGCTTGCGTCAGTGTTAGTGAAACCTCCGCCTGTCAGTACATTTCCCCACACACTTCTTCTCTTTTTACTTTTGTTTTTTAACTTTCAAGCCCCGTTTGTGTACGGTTTTTGGTATTTGACAGCAGTCTTCTAAATGTATGTCAGTCTGTCATGCTAGGGGCCAACTGTCACGGCAGACAAGCTATGACAGACGCATGCCGTACGCATTGGCTAGACCAGACAAGTACTTCCCGTGGGCTAGGTGATGCTTTTTTTGGTTAAAATAGAAGAGTAAAAAAAGTACAGAGATCCCTCAGTTTACACGGCTAATGGGGACCATCTGCATGAAGTGAAAATCCACAATGTAGTGTCACACATTCATAATAACCCCCAAAAGGGCAAACTTACTTCAAGAATACGTCCTTACCGATTCAAGAGTATACGTGTGCAGCTTTTGCAACCATGAAATCGACCAACACCTTTCTGTCACCATGGACTCTCCACACGTGGCTGTGTCAAGCAGGTTTAATGGTATTCAAAAGGGTAAAACTAAAACGTTCACACGAAAATATATTACAGTATGTACATCTGGTGTCTGTCAGCCATTTTAACCAAAGAAAATGCTTTCGAGACGCGATTTTGACGAGCTCCGTGTTGGCGGGTAATCATATTGTAATGCGAATGGCTACAGCCAAATACTTACTATAAACAACAAACGTAAATCTAAAATATACAAAAACTTTTTTCCACACAAGTAAGTGAAACTTACCGGTGATCCAACCTTAAAATTACAAGATTTGCAATGACTCAAATGGTATAAAATAGCGTGCTTCTGTCTCTTACCTACTGAAATCTTAACTTCCTGTTTTTTTTTTTCAATATGACCACAAAAAATTTTGCAGTGACCTAATCGCACCTCTAGATGGTGCTATCTAAAAACATGCGATAAAACCAAACCATAAATTAATTCACATATAAACATTGCAGGACCGAACACTCTCTGTCTGGCATGATAGAGCGCCACATCTTTCTATAACTTACCGTATTTTCCGCACCATAAGGCGCACCTAAAAGTCTTAATTTTTTTCAAAAGCTGACCATGCGCCTTATAATACAGTGCCTTATATATGGCTCAACATTAAATCGCAACTTACGCAACAGCCGCCGACTCGATTTTCCCCCGAACGTGGAGTAGTCCGCGGTGTATGCTGGGATTTATATACCGGCGTTTCATTGGCTAACCAATGTGTCAATCATCATTTGAATCGATCACTATTGGCTAAAGTTATTCGGAGCCTCGGATAGGCTAGAGGGCCGAAACAAACCCTGCAATTGGCCGAAAAAGATGTGTCAATCATCCGTTAAATCAATCACTATTGGCTGAAGTTATTCGGAGCCTCGGATTGGCTAGAGCGCCAAACTAAACCCTGCAATTGGCCGAAAAAGATGTGTCAATCATCCGTTAAATCAATCGCTATTGGCTCAAGTTATTCGGAGCCTCGGATTGGCTAGATGGCCAAAACAAACCCTGCAAGCTTAGCAAGCTTGCTAAAGTACGCCATAAAGAAACATGTTTCATTAGTCTGTATTTGTACGGTAAATATTTTACTCTCCTGGTTTTACTTCACTCACGGTTGTAAGAAGACCATGATTGCGTATGATTATTGAACGTGAGAACTTATGTGAGCTATGCGGCTTTATATTTTCCTGGTATCTTGTTTTAGAACGATTTTAATGTTGCTGTGATGAGTTGAGGGAATTAAACTCAATTCCAAGTGTTTATTGTCATATGCACAGTGAAGTTGCGAGCGAAAAAGAAAATAGAAACTAAAATGTTTGGCATTTCTTGAATCCCAAGACTTTAACCTTCCGAATGATATTTGAAATGATGCATTTGACCGACATCGTACGGACATCCGCATCGTAGACACGCATGCAAGCTTTGGGAATGTTAAGGGGGTAATCAGTTTGACTGAATCATCTGACTGTTTTGTCGACGTTCCCATTGTAGTGCCTTATAATCCGGTGCGCCTTATCTATGGAAGATATAGGACCAAAAACTATTTTTTGGGGGTGCGCCCTATAACCCGGTGCGCCCTATAGTGCCGAAAATACGGTACTAAGAAGGAACTAATACAACAAGTTCTGAAATGGGTCTAGTTAAGACTTTGGTACCCTCTTTCTTAGAAACTTTAACTTCTACTGTCGGGATTTTACCGTCTTTGGAAGGAAAGACCTGAGTTATGAGTCCAATTGGCCATTCATTTCTGGGCACTTGACTAGTTTTTAAGACGCAGCTGATGAGGAGGAACATAACAAGTGCAGTGTTCCCGTTTGCCCGCGTCCCTGCGTCCTATACGCATTATTTTGGCTGGGGACGCATAGTGTCAAATCAACGTGTGTCCCCGGGACGCAACTTTTTTGACACGAAATTGTCATTATTACCAGATTACTTTTTTTTTTAACAAAGATTTACCGCACTCCAAACTTTTCGTCAGGCAGAAGCGCCATTGTTATTTTGGTCTCGCAGTTCTAGTTTTCGTCTGCACGCCGATCTCGGCAAACGAGCTCTCGTTGTTTCGAGATTACGTTATTGTTGTGGTGGTTGTCGTTGAGTGACGGTTAAGTATGCTTACCTGTCAACCTGTACGTTTTTGCCGTACAAAGTACGTTTATTATGCATTTTAAGATGTGTACGACGTACGAGAAAATCTGTACGGAAAAACGCAAATTTGTCAATCATGGGTACCATCTGGTATACACCGACTATCACGAAACGGCAAATCAATCAAGTGAAACGAGTTCGAGTTGTGTAGCGAAATCCGTCTCTTTTTAGAGAACCAGCTTTTTTGGCCTTACTCATTAAAGAGAGCTGGCTCTCAAACGGCTCACTTGCTTTGATGCTTTATATTACGAATTATTATGTTGTATAAAGAAGTTAAGAAAAAAAGGAAGTATAAAAGGAGAAAATGAAAAAAGACAGGTTTGTGGTTATCACTTTAATCAGGATTTTACCAACAATAATTTAATGCAGAAAATGAATTAATAATTTGAATAAGAAAATGTATTATTCTACTTAATTATATTTGCATGTATTTTTTCCTTCTACAGTGAACGTCCAAGCTACTTAATTTTTTAACTTTCTTTTATAACAAACCTCATTCATGTCGAGCAACTCAGTGTCTTACAACCAAATGTTCATTAACAATATAAATGATAAAAGGAAACTCCTGTACAATATAACATGTTAAACTACATAAATAAACACGTTTGAAAAAAAAAAAAAAGATTTTTTTGTATTTTGTAATGTAAAATACGACAGTTTGTAAGGGCATGGAGCCGGGGAGGTTGACAGCTATGAGTATGCCTCGGAAAAAACAGTTAGTATTAGGTGAAAATCAACACAAAATTGGTCATTTCTTCAGTGTCAGTAATAAGTCGAAACATAATGCAGAAAGTGATAACAACGGCAATAATTCCGGCACGAAAAAAACGGCGGAGAAATTCTTCGGAAGATTGCGAAGGCAAGGAAAACACGTGTTGAAGCGAACGATTCGACGAAAGAATAAACAAAAGAATAGTCCTGGCAAGAAAAGGACTTTTCTGCCAAAATGTACTAAATTATATTCCTGGTGACAGTGAGGAGAATGATAATGGATGGACCTTGAGAAGGCATTACAACTGTGGCGGGACAGCAAACCACGAAGAAATATGAACTGAAAAATCTGAAGTGATAACTGCTTTGTATTACCAATTAACTGTGATGATTAAAAGTGCATGAATATATAGACTAATACTTCAGCAATATTATTTTGTATAATGTAAAATATTGTTGTGAACTGAAAAATCTTGAAGTGATAACTGATTTGTATTACCAATAAACTGTGATGAATAAAAGTGAATGAATACATAGATTTATATTATATATTTGTCGCAGATTTACAATTTCAACCTTGATAACACTAAATTTTGGGGACCCATAGTTCTCTGTTGGGACCCATAGATTTTTGAACATGCGAGTCCCCGGGACCCATCACTTCTCCGAGGTAAAATGAACACTGCAAGTGGCGTGATTTGCGGGGTTCTGACTGCTGGCTATATAAGGCCACTGGCTTGGTTGACATGATCCGTTGACAGGGTTACTAACGTAGACATAGAATGTGTAAAATGTGGTATTGTCCAACTCAAGGTATAGTTTTTCTGAGATCGGATCTGCAATCTCTACTGCAAACACAGAGGCACTAAATTCTAAACTTGGTACGGTCTGATCTGGTCGTGGAGGTAACTTTGCTTTACCTGTAACAAAAGCAACTTAAGGTTGTGTCCTTGCATCTGTGACCTTTAGATAGGCCACTACTACAATTGCCTTAGTAGACGCATTGGAAAAAACGCAAAGTTCTCTTTTCAGGGCACTAGATGGGGAGATGTCTGTGTACACTCTGGAGATTAACAGTCCAGACAGTTCTTTGAGAGAGTTTTTCCAAAGTGTCCAAGATGCTTTTATTTTTTGGAGTAATGGAATATTTCAGTCTCCATTTTCAACTGAGAGCTCACGGAGAATTGACTTTCCCTTGAATAGCGACCGAAGGTAAAAAGCCTAATGGATCGTAAAGGCTATTTATTGTTGACAAAACGCCTTGTCTAGTAAAGGTTTTAGCTTCTTCTGATGTTGTAAAAGTGAAACAGTCTCTTTTGACGTCCCAGAGAATGCCAAGACTATGTTGCATGTTACAGAATCAATTTCAAAGTCTAAATCTTTTAAATCTTTGGCGTGGTCTTGAGATGCAAAGCTTTCCGGAACATCCATTTTGTTCGATGCAACTTTGTGCAATCTCGGGTTTGATTTGTCAAGGGTGTCAGGAGTTCTTTGTAAAAGTGACACAGCCTCTTCTGCAGTGGGCAGGGATTTCATGCACATAGAAGTCACGGGTGACGAACTGTTTCACATCCGGATTGCACTTTGGTTCACACTGACTCACTGGTGCAATCCATAAATGGCAACTGCTGGAGAGTAATTTCCAAAGACATTGACTGTCTTTCTGTATTCTGTAATTTCTTTGGAAATGTCATTGTCACAGAACCACAAGAAACATAAATATTTCCTGTCTTCTTCTCGAACACTACTGAAGTAAAACATTAGTTCAATGTCTGCTGTGAACGCTGCCTTTCTGAAGCGCATTAGGATTCCACACAGTAATTGTTAATCATTTGATGACACACCCTCATTTTTTTTTATTACACAAAATACATTAAATGAGTAATTCAACATACAAATGCAGTAAACAAGGTATCTGACAAAAAATGTGCGCCTTAGCAGAGACAGACGCATACCTACCTAAATATTTGTAGGTAACGGATTCAATGTAGCCTGATGTAGCGGAGTAAAAGTACAGTTTTTTTCTTCACAAATCTACTCAAGTAATAGTAAAAAGTAAAATGATTTAGAAAGTCCTAGAAGTGCAAAGTGTCCCAACATTTAAGTTAATCCAACCATCCTGTCAGGGACCAGAACAAGCACTCGGATCCAATAGCGTCAGTTAAAGGATTTATTTGGACAAGGTTCGGTGGAGCAGGCTTGGGACGTCGGTTCTTGGTAGCAGACAGCCTCTTTGGACGATATGGCAACTCCGTGGTGAAACGCGTGACGAGTAACGTAGCAGGTAAGTCGGTGGCCGGGACGGAAGAGTAGATCGTAAACTTTTAACAGACAAGGGTCAGGCAACGAGAATCAGACTTGGAATACACAAAGGGATCGTGCTACCTTGGATGTTGGAGGCTCACTCAGGGAAACGAGGAGTACACTCGAACGTCCATCTCTGGACGCTGACAGCTTATGTAGAAAGCTTCCACCAATCAGGAAATCGCGTTCCAGCACACCAGCTGATTACCTCAGGTGGCTCCAGTTAGGTAATCACGACAGAACCCCCCCCTCAAGGGACGGCTCCAGAAGTCCCCCAGGGAAAAAAAAAATAATCCAAACACGTCACATGGAAACACCGGTAATCCAAGGAACAAAAGTCACAGGCCAGTTACGAATAATCCAAAATACATCACCAATAATCCAAAATGGAGGACCCAGAGGTCGTCCGATAAACCCCAGAAGGTCATCATCACACCAGCGATCCCCGGGGACGGATAATAAATCCGTTTGCAGCGCACAAAACAAACAAAAAAAAAATATCCACAGGTAAACTGAGAACAAACAGCACAGTACCTCAGAATTCTTCCGAGTGAATAGACACCCCTTCGTCCGCATCTGAAGGGGCGGTAGCGGGTGGGTCCGCCGGTGGAAGGGTAGCAGCACCGGAACTACGACGACGACCACGGCGTGGCGCTGGTTGGTCAGGATGCAGTCGATGGAATTCTGCCACAAGAGATCGGTCCAGGATCTGCCTGCTGGGAATCCATGATCTCTCCTCCGGACCATATCCCTCCCAATCGACCAAGTACTGGAAGCCCCGACCCCTGCGTCGGGAGCGGAGCAGGCGGCGCACTGTATAGATAGGCTCCCCGTCCAAGGAGCGTGGAGCCGGGGGAGGAGGTGGAATGGGTGCCAACGGGCTCTGGCTGACGGGTTTGATTCGGGAGACATGAAACGTGGGGTGCACTCTCATAGATCTTGGTAGACGGAGACGGACTGCTGAGGAGTTGATAATTCTTACTATAGGAAACGGACCAAGATACCGAGGAGCCAGTTTCCTCGACTCAGCCTTCAGTGGAAGATCAGCTGATGCAAGCCACACCTTCTGGCCCACCTGGTAATTCGGAGCAGGACTCCTCCGTCGATTAGCCCCGACGGAATGAGCCTTGCTTGCCCGAAGGAGTGTGGCCCGAGCACGAGCCCAAGTTCGCCGACAACGGCGTGCGTTCGCCGTAGCTGACGGGCAGTTTACTTCCTCTTCTTGACTAGGGAACATAGGGGGTTGGTACCCATATACGCACTGGAAGGGGGACATTCCAGTGGAGGAGCTAACCAAGGAATTGTGAGCATACTCCACCCATGCCAATTGCCGAGCCCAAGACAACGGTTCACTAGAGACCATACAGCGAAGTGCCGTTTCCAAATCTTGGTTCACTCGCTCAGACTGACCATTGGATTGAGGGTGGAACCCCGATGAGAGGCTGACTGAGGCACCCAACAGACGACAGAACTCCTTCCAAAACACGGATGAGAATTGGGGACCCCGGTCAGAAACAATGTCCAGAGGGATGCCATGGAGGCGGAACACATGTTGCTGGACTATCAATGCAGTTTCCTTGGCGGAGGGGAGCTTTGGTAGTGCCACGAAATGGACCATCTTACTGAACCGGTCCACAATAGTTAGTACAGTCGTCATCCCCTCGGATACTGGCAACCCCGTCACAAAGTCCAAGGAGATGTGGGACCATGGGCGGCGGGGAACCGGAAGTGGATGTAACAGACCGGCCGGACGTTGGTGGGATGCTTTGTTCTGGGCGCACACTTGACAGGCGGAGACATATTCCCTAACGTCCTTGGCCATGGTAGGCCACCAGAAGCGTCGGGACAAGAAACTGAGTCCGAGCCGACCCCGGATGGCAAGAAAAGTGAGAATTGTGCCCCCATTGGAGGACCTCGGACCGTAAGGGTTCGGAGACGAATAGTCGACCCTCGGGACAGGAGCTGGGGCCCGCCTGATCGGGTGACGCCTCTCTGACTCGGGACTCGATATCCCAGGAAACTGCTGCCACCATACAGGAAGCTGGAAGGACCGTTGCGGGATCCTGAGGTGTTTCATTGGAATTGCCGGGAGAGCGCGTCGGGCTTCACATTACGAGATCCGGGTCTGTAGGACAGAGTAAAGTTAAAGCGGGTGAAAAACAGGGCCCAACGTGACTGGCGAGGATTGAGCCGCTTGGCCGATCTAATATATTCTAAGTTCTTGTGGTCAGTCCAAACTATGAACGGCACCGTTACCCCCTCCAACCAATGTCGCCATTCCTCCAGGGCTAGCTTGACGGCCAACAACTCACGATCCCCCACGTCGTAGTTGCATTCGGCCGGGGACAACCGCCGGGAAAAGAAGGCGCACGGGTGCATCTTCTGGTCCTTGTCAGACCGCTGGGACAGGACAGCACCCACTCCCACATCTGAGGCGTCCACCTCCACCACCAGTTGGCGCGCAGGGTCAGGCACCTGGAGTATGGGGGCCGTAGAGAAATGAGTTTTTAGACGGTTGAAAGCTGCATTAGCCTCGGAAGACCACCGAAATGGCTCTTTAGGGCTGGTAAGAAGCGTGAGAGGAGCTGCCACCGAACTGTAGTTCCTGATGGACCTCCGGTAGAAATTGGCAAAACCAAGGAATTGTTGGAGTTTTTTCCGAGACTCAGGGACAGGCCAAGAGGTGACTGCTGATACCTTCGCAGGATCCATCTGAAGGGTCCCCTCCGCCACGATGTAGCCCAGGAACGAGACTGTCTTGGCGTGAAACTCGCACTTCTCTGCTTTGACAAATAAAGAGTTCTCTAGGAGACGACGGAGAACCAGCTGGACATGTTTTCGGTGTTCATCGAGGGACTTTGAGAAAATTAAGATATCGTCCAGATACACAAAAACAAAACGATTAAGCACATCTCGTAAAATGTCATTTATCAAGGATTGGAAAACGGCTGGAGCATTGGTTAATCCGAACGGCATTACCAGGTACTCGTAGTGACCGGTGGGTGTGTTGAATGCTGTCTTCCACTCATCACCCTCCCGGATACGGACTAAGTGGTAGGCGTTGCGCAGATCAAGTTTAGTGAAGATCGTGGCCCCCTGTAGAAGCTCAAATGCAGAGGCAAGCAGAGGCAAGGGATAGCGATTTTTAACTGTGATTTCATTAAGGCCCCGATAATCTATACAGGGCCGGAGTGACCCGTCCTTCTTTCCCACAAAAAAGAACCCCGCCCCTGCAGGAGAAGAGGAGGGTCGAATGATACCAGCCGCCAAGGCATCGGAAATGTACTCCTCCATGGCCTTCCTCTCGGGAATGGACAGGGAGTAGAGGCGGCCCCGAGGAGGAGCGGACCCAGGCAGGAGATCAATCGCGCAGTCATAAGGTCTATGAGGGGGCAAGGAAGAGGCCTTAGCTTTACTGAAGACCTCCCGTAGGTGGTGGTAACAGGCTGGGACCTTGGACAAATTGGGTGGGGCCCTCGTGGAAACAGGATGATTTGGGTAAGGAGCGGCTCGCAGACAGGTTTGGTGACAGTCCATGCCCCATTCAAGTATCGACCCAGTGCGCCAGTCGAAATGGGGGTTATGTTGCACCAACCAAGGATGACCCAGAACAAGGGGTTGGTTAGGGGAGTGAAGTAAATGAAATCGGATCTTCTCTCTGTGATTTCCAGACAACTGTAGTTCTATGGGTTCAGTTATTTGGGATACGGTGCCTAATAGGTGACCATCCAAAGCCCGAGCTGATACCGGGTTAGGAAGGGTTTTAACAGGTATCCCCATCTTGTGTGCGAGTGACAAATCCAGGATATTTGTTTCGGCGCCAGAATCGATCAGGGCATGGAAGGGCTGAGATGAACCGGAAATAATGAGATTTGCCCGGAGAACAGGTCTATCAGTCTTGGGGGACGATACTAAAGCCGAGCTCAATCGGACGTCCCCTATATCCGACGAGCGTTGGCTTTTAACGGGCAATTGACCACCCTATGTCCCTGGCCGCCGCAGTAAAAACATAACCGTTCGGAACGCCTTCGCTGGCGCTCTTCGACGGAGAGAAAGGTGCGGTCCACCTCCATCATCTCATGAGGTGCGGTAGAAGTGGTTGGGGGGTTCGGTATCCTACTCATGTCTTGACTTTGCCTGGTGATGGATTGGCTGGGATCTTCTCTCTCTCGGCGTCTTGCCTGGACCCTACGGTCGATCAGTTCGATAGCGTTGTCAAGAGTTACCGGAGGAGCGTGGGATACCAATTCGTCTTTGAGATAACCGGACAAGCTATGGAGGTAGGCGTCGACCAGCGCCTCTTCGTTCCAGTGACTCTGGGCTGCTAGAGTGCGGAAGTCAATGGCATAGTCGGCAATGGAGCGTCTCCCCTGGCGGATGTTCAAGATGGAACGAGCAGCATCGACTGATGAGGAACCAGAATCAAATACTTTAATCATTTCCTGGCTTAGCAAACTAAAAGAGGTGCATGCTGTCGCCCCTCGTTCGTATTCTGCCGTTCCCCAAAGGCGGGCTCTGCCAGTCAAATGATTTATTACATAGGCCACCTTCGTCTTTTCGTTCACAAAGGCTCGCGGTTGTAGATCAAAAATTAATCGGCAATTTATGAGAAAGGGGCGGATCTGGGCGGGCTCTCCATTGAATCTCTCTGGCGAACCTACTCGTGGTTCAACACTGCCGACCTGATCAGAAAGAGGCGGAACCGGATCTTGTGGTCGTGTTGCCGGGGAAGCTTCGCACTGTTGCTCAAAAAATTGTTGGTGACGTTGTACTTGCCGGACCAGTGTGGATACGTCATGGGCGATCTGTTGTACCGCGCCTTCGGTATGTAGTAGGCGCTGTAGCGCGGATTCCTGCTCGGCATTTCCGCATTTCTCGGAGGTGGGAAAAAATGACGCTGGATCCATTTTTTGGTTCGAGTGTTCTGTCACGGACCAGAACAAGCACTCGGATCCAATAGCGTCAGTTAAAGGATTTATTTGGACAAGGTTCGGTGGAGCAGGCTTGGGACGTCGGTTCTTGGTAGCAGACAGCCTCTTTGGACGATATGGCAACTCCGTGGTGAAACGCGTGACGAGTAACGTAGCAGGTAAGTCGGTGGCCGGGACGGAAGAGTAGATCGTAAACTTTTAACAGACAAGGGTCAGGCAACGAGAATCAGACTTGGAATACACAAAGGGATCGTGGTACCTTGGATGTTGGAGGCTCACTCAGGGAAACGAGGAGTACACTCGAACGTCCATCTCTGGACGCTGACAGCTTATGTAGAAAGCTTCCACCAATCAGGAAATCGCGTTCCAGCACACCAGCTGATTACCTCAGGTGGCTTCAGTTAGGTAATCACGACACATCCATTATCTGCACCGCTTGCCCCTGGTAGGGTCGTGGAGCCAATCCGACCCTACTTCGGGAAGTGGGCAGGGGACATCCTGAACTGGTTGCCAGCCAGTCGCAGGGTACACAGAGACAGACAACTCACCTGCTCATTCAATTTGGACCGGCAAATTAACCTGACATGCATGTTTTCGGAATATTAGAGGAAGCCGGAGTGCCTGGAGGAATACCATGCAAGCACAGGGAGAACATGCAAATTCCACACAGGAAGGCTGGTAGCTGGATTTGATCCCTTGATCTTAAAACGGTGCCGGGGATGCGCTAACCACTCACCCGCCGCGCTGCTCTACTTAGGTAAATGTAATGGATTAAATATGAATTGTTACCACCCACGTTTTGAGTACTGTTATACCTCCTATTTTGCTCCTGCTATGTAATTGATAATGTTGGCAAGGACATGGACTAATTTATCTCCAAGGATGTCATACGATTTCTTTAGATCTCATTGTAGTTTTATGTATTAAGAGGGCATTTGTTGTGGAAAAGGGCAGTTCTCAGCTTTCATCGGTGCCTTAATTGAACCGTATTTAATGCCAAAGTGTTCAAAATGTAGCAAAAAAGTATCGGAGTATAGTGTTGGAGTCCGTAATTATGGTATTATTTGAGTCGAGCATCCTAATTTTGTGCAGTCTGTCTGCGCCACAAGAGAGCAGACATGAAAAAGTTTGTGACACGTGTCGTGGCGTTGCGGAGTCTGCAACACTGATGCAGACCCGGCTGACAGGCACACAAGGTTTGGCGTGCGTCAACTTGCATCGGCGTCACCCCCTCGAAGCCGAGCGACCATGTTGACGTCATCGTTAAAGGATTACAAAATACCTTTTTTTCTTCAATTAAGCACAGAATGTGTAGTGTATCTACTCACAATCACACGGATATGTTCCATAACATTTCACGAAGCACGGATCTTAAGAAATTAATCTCCAAAGTACACAGCGTGACCTCATATCCCTAAGAGCTGTGACGTCACCGAAAGACAATGAGGAATCAAAACAATGGCGCGTCCTGTTGAAAAAACAGACGGCGTTTGTAGTAATCAGTGACTTTTCCTTTTCTATTTTTAGCCGCATGTCTAGCAATTAATATAAAATTGACCAGACAGCTCCCCCGTTAGTGTGCAGGCTTCTGAAAACTTACAGGATAGCCCCGTGGCCTGCGGTGTTATTTGTTTTTTCCCCGGCTGGGTTCGTGTTTGTTGCAGTCAGTGTTCCCTCTAAGCTGCGTGCGTGCGCAATTGCGCACTGCTTGCACATTCTCAGAAAATCTAGCCAGCGCACAAAAATGAGGGCTCAAAATTACTAATTAAGAAGCGACTTAAGTCAAAGTTACAGTGCATGAAGGTAAAAATACACGGGTTCCCCTGACGTTGTGTCCTAAATGCGGTATTTGGAAGTCGAAGTAGAACGAAGTTGAGTAAAGTTAGTAGAGTTTGTCGAGAACCGGCTTCTTCGGCTCGGCTCACTAAAAGTAACCGGCTCTTTCGGGTCCTAAACGGCTCTTCAGGTTGTTTTTGCTTCTTTAATCCCATCATGACCAAATATTATGTAAAATTATGCACACAATGACTTAAAGTAATGGGGGACTAGAACAAAAAAGAAAAAAAATACCCAAATGAAAAAGTAGTGAAAAGCTGAGAAAAAAAGAAACAAAAGGAAGAGAAAAAAAGAAGGAAAAATTGAGAAAAAAAAGCCAGAAAACAAGAAAAGAAAGAAATGTAGGAACAATGTAAATAGGGAACAAAAAGAAAAAAGTAACAGCTCGGAAAAAATAAACACAATGAGATTTTTTTTAAAGGAATTCAAAAAAAGAAGAAAAAAAACACAGAAAAAAGAAGAAAAGGTTTGTGTTGCATTCAAATAATTTCCAATTATATCAAGTGAATCTTGTTGCCAACATTGTACTTCCACTAAAAAATGTGATTAAGTACAGTTCTGTATCTTACAACCGACTAAATAAGCCCCCAAAAATGTTGATATTATGTGACAAAACATGTCAGGAAATAAAAAGAAATGGATATCTTGTGAAAGAATAGTAAGAACAAACGACAATTGTAGGCCCTACAACCTTTGCAATAATACATTAGTCAATTCATTCAAAAGAGAAAAATAATTTTGCATTGCCGGAAACTCAGCAAAATGTAAGTTGATGTCAAGTTTTGGACATGTTTGATAATTAATTATTTTGCCACACTTGGGATTATGGTTGCTTACTGTTGTTTCAAGCGTTGCTCACCGACTTTGTGTCAATGCTCAGACCCGTGGAAAATTAGAGGGAATATTGGTTTCAGTAATCATTTTTGTTGTTGGCTTCCGGTTATCCTTGATCAGCTACCCTGCTGTTTAACTGCCGATGGCATAACGTAATACCGGCTATTCTGCCATGTTCCAGCTGGTTTAGCCCCCGTTAGCTCCTTGGGTGTATTTTTGCCAACTCGCCCCATTTTGGCTGCTCGCCATGTACCATTTTTTCACCCACCTGCAAAAACGACTATGCATTCTCCACAAAAGCTACCAAAACTTTGCCTAAAAAACTCAAAACGTTTTCGACTAATTAACATGTAAAGCATTATGGTGACTGGCTTGCTAGGTGTTGTTCACATTACAACAGAGATCAGGAAGTCAAAGACGTGACACTGTCTTCATAATGAATTATCTCGAAAAACAATTGGAACAGAACCACATAGGTAGGGAGCCAGCTCCCTTTGAGACACTTTCTTGCGTTTTCTTTCTTGAAGGGGTATGTGATTGGTCAATATGCGTGGTGTTGTCTTTTTGTTCCGATGAGAAAGTGCAACAGGAACAAGGAACGAGTAAAAGCAGTAAAAGGACTCAATTTTGGACTAATTTGAATGATGACGATGGCTCCAAATCAGAGTGTCACTGATATAACTGAATCTGTCCACAAGTCTAAGGATCTTTCTAAATCAGGGGTCTCAAACTTGCACACACCACCTATCTTTATAGAGGTTGTAAAATCATCATTGTAAGAGTTTACAAAATTGAACCGTGTAATGAATGGATGGATGGATGAACTGTATTGTTTGAGTAACTACGAATACAGGTGAATCAGTAGTGAGAAAAAAGTACCAGTAAAGTCATTCATATTGCTCACGTACCATGAAAAAGTGTTAAATGTTTTATTATACTTGAATAAAAAATTATGGAGGATACACTAAGTTTAGCCAGATTGAGGATATCATTTTATAAGGACAGATTGAAACACTGAGAACTTAATTGTTTTAGGTTTGTCAGGGGTCAAGTGTTGTTTGACTTTAAATTGGTTGAGTGGATAAAATTTTGTAATTATTCATATTTTGCTTCTTTCTCAAGGATCCTTTGTTTCAATTTCAATGTTATTTCTAGTTCCTTGTGATGAATCTCACTCACCTATCTGCAAAAAAAACTTTCCAGGCAGGACAACACAGGTGTATTTATTCCATTAAAAATACATACACACAAAATGTAAATATATGTATGTTAAGCAGTACAGCGAACTTTTGCTCTGTGGCAGTTAACTGCCCACATAATGTTTTGACCCTCAGATGTGCCATGAAAACCTTGGACGGTGCAATTTATGTAGGTTTCTTGTCCCCTCATACTTAAGAGGATTTTGTAGAGGTAGTTTTAACGCATTGCCAGACTTTACAGTCCTCTCATTAATTATATTTTGGGTCAGGATTAACCAATGAGCTAAACATGGCCTTTTCCCAATATTGTACCTGTTTCAGTTTAACACATCAAAAGCACGACAAAAACCTCCTCCAAGTTAAATGTCAAAGTGTTCTGAACCCCTATTGCCACCAATAAGCAGGTAGCCACACTGCATGACTGACTCTGCTATTGGTGTGAAGTGCATTGTAAAGCACTTTGGAGGTCCTCAGTGACTGGTTAATAGAAATTCAGTCAATTTACATTCTTCGTTTAGAAAACATGTCAAAATCATTGAACCTGACCACATGAAAACGGGTTCACTTGGCTGCTGTAGCAAAAAAATTCCAGGTGTGAGAAAATAATTAAACGTTCCATGGGTGCTTCTTTTAAGACTTTTTCTCATCTTCAGAAGAATACATTCTGAGCTGAAACAACAGTAGAACATTCAGGAAGCGTTTTTTTCAGCAGTAAGCCCAAAGTCGTCTGTTGGCTGAAGCACCGCCTGGCATGCTGCAAGGATGTCTGAGTAGCGAGTGCGAAGGACCGAATATGAATCAAAAAATAAACAGAAATGTCTTTTTCTTTATATACCGTATTTTCCAGACTAAAGCACCGCTAAAAAACTCAATTTGGCCAGAAATTTGAAAGTAAGCCTTCTAACCAGGTGTGTCTTATATACCACAAAATACAATAGATACCCTTGGAAATGCATACAGCAGTCATGCCAATGTCCTTCCGGGGGGCTAGTTATGGTTCGTGATCAAATTTTACTGGTCCGTGGCCTGCCAGTAATGTTGACAGAAGTATAAAATAAACTCGTTTTAAATATCATTTTACAAGATTATGGCATTAGTCGTTTAGCCACCTTGCCCTTGGCTTTCTGTAAAAAAATTTAGTCCACCCAATTTCTGACATGGTGACTGTAAATAAAAAAAAGGAAAGTTGACAGTGAGTGCTGCCGCTTCCGGAACAAATGGAAACTGGAGTATTACTTCACTAAAATCTGAAATAACTGTCTGCCTAATTTGCCAAGAAATGTGAGGCTGTTTTCAAAAAATACATCAAGAGAAATATATCCAGTTTACCAAATCTAGCCCGCTTTCTGATAAGACACCCCTGGCATACAGTATTTATTCATGTGTATTACTACAAGGTTTTACAGCATACTACAGGTTTTTTTGCAACGATCAATCGAACAAGATTGCTGAACACAATCACAAAACATTGTCTGCAACTGGATTCGAACCCAGGTTGCGGCAGTCTATGTTTTTCTATTTTCTCCTTTCTCTATTTTTTCCTGGTACCGTAAAAATAGTGTAATATTGAGATTAAATCGACAGCCTTCTTTTTTGCTATCTGCGTCATCTATATCATGATGGTTTAGTGCAGGCATGTTAAACATATATCCCGTGGGCCAAATATGGCCATTTGGATGATTTAATCTGGCCTGCTGTAAATTTCTGAGTATGTCCAAATTCCCGAGCTCATATCGAAGTTATTTAAAAGATTTTTTTAAAAATTACAAATCAAATGCTCAAGCAGTGTCTGACAAAAAGTTACCGGACACCAGGGCAGACAACCAGTTGATTCACAATAATAGACGCAAAAAAAAACTTTGTTGCAAAGTATTTAGTATTGATAATCAGAATATATAACAGAACAACTCTTTAAAATTAGGTTTATTATAAATCTACATATAACATTCATTACATGTATATGACATCACTGTTTTCCATCTGCCATCAGTATGTACCTGTATTTACTCATCTTCATTAATGCAGTGTTTGCGTTGCGTCGTCTGATACAAGCCACGTGAACTCTTCTTTCCTCAGTGCTTTTAATTTACTTTTACATTTTGTAGCGTCATAAATTTTGTTAGCTTCTTTTGAATCTTCTGGGGCTGAGGTTTTGGCTTGATTCATAACCACTTTTTCTTGTGTTCTCTGTGCGCCTACTTTGGAAAATGATATGCAAATGTGCTACCTTATAACGCTCGGGAGAGTCCGGAAGCACGAAGTTATTCGATCCAGGCTTCTGATTGGCTGCCGAGTATGCAAATTGCCAGACGAACCAAAATTCCGAAATTTCCAAAACGAACGAATATATCGGAATAAAACAAACGTTTATTTTGAAAAAAAAAATCTTTCCTTTTTTATTTTTTCTTGAAAAAGTTGTCGGCCACCCGGACGGCGACGTTTTGTAAGTTGTGCCCCCGACGTAAAAGATGCACGCCCCGGCGTCCAGGCAGACGTTATTTTAGACACTGGCTCAAGGAAATTACTTGAAGTAAAGGTGTAAAAAAGCTGACGTCCAGTCTGCTTTAATGTTCAAGAGAATATTATGCAGTATTTTCTCTGGCCCTTCCCTGCTAAAATTTGATTTTTTTATTTTCCCACTTGTTTGTGGTCATTTGGTCCGCATGTAATGCTGCACTTACTCAATTCTTAAAAAAAACAAATTAGTAGATTCAATGCCAAACTTAAAAATGTTTTTTTCCCCGTTGTATTTGAATAAATGTATTGTAATGCTTTTTCCTACTCTTTTTCAGACATGTTACGTTAAAAGTGGTGTATTTAACTTGCTCACGCTATCTTGTGGCCAAAATAATAATTGCAGCTCATTTTGTTGCGCAAATATGTAAAGTTTTTAGAAGCGCTCGAAAACATTTCTTCCTTTTCATTCTTTTGGAATTTGGGTTGGCATTTGGACTATTTAAAACAGTCCATTACTTAATTTGACCATTTTCATCCTCCAATAGATGAAAACAACCAGCATGCGTGGAATATTACTCACCACGCTCGCCTCAATTGAAAATAATCATATGCACCTATTGGTTGTGGGGCGCACTTTAAAATTTCTGGCCATATAGGTTTTTAGGTGCCCCTTACAGACAGAAAATACGGCACAATTCTCTATCTTTTTCAGGGGAATGATAGAGCTGTTTTCTTTTTGTTATGTTGACAAGGGAGAGGGTGGGGCTTGTGTCAGGCGGTGCTTCTAGCCAAATGAGAACTTAAAAAGCCTACTTGATTGCAATGTGCAGCTTTCACAGCCATGTGGCTTAAAGTCGTTTTTTATTCAAATAGTAAAACAGCTCTATCATATTTAAACGTTGGGAAAGGGGGTTCCCCAATCTTCATATAAGGAAAAGACAAATTCTCTGCTCCGACCCTTCTGTCACAGTTGCCATAGCGCCCAATTGGCCCGCCCGTGTGGCGCCAACTGCGGCTTGTTGACAGATTGTCTTTCCTGTTATTTAAGCTCAGTGCTCTCCTTTGTCAGTCCCCCAACAAACCTCTGCCCCGCAAGACGTGGGTTCTGACTCGGTCCTGTTTTCCTGTTGGTATTTCCTGTCCGGTATTGTTCCCGTTTATTTTGTCCTGTTTAATATCGGTTTCCAGTTTTGTTCTCGTCTATTTTTGTCCTGTTTATTATTCTCTCCAGTTTTCGTTCCCGTTACTCTTAAGTGGTTTTGTTATAACGGTTTTGCTACTTCACGAATTTCTATTCTGTTCTGCATTCTGATTGGCTAAGGATCTCCTTGCTAGTTACCTCACAGTATGGTAGATTATACCTTTTCCACATGTTTTTTTGACAATTTCTAATTGTGTACGCCATTTAACAGTTTTTGTACGGGAAATGAAAATAATATTTTGGCCCCAATCCGGATCGTCTAGCTCACTAGCAGCAGACTACAATGTCATCGTATATTGCGTGCTACACTAGCAAATGTTATCCCCTATCAAAAATTATTTTTTTTCGCACATATTGTTTACACAAGTTATTTTTTTTATTCTACATCGACTGTGAGTAAACCGTTGCCGTGTTGTGATTGTAAGGTTTATAAGTGCTTAATAAGGAGAATTGCAAACATCAATAAGCAGAGCATTTGGCTGAGATTGACAGGTATGGTTATTTGGAAAAAGACAAAAAAAAAAAACCTTTATACAATACTTTTATGAAACCGCTGCTCTAGCCTGTGAAGAGTTTGTTTGTATTCTGTGTATAGTATAGCATTTAATTGTGATTGATGATTATGTGAAAAAAATAAAGGTTTCTACCAAATGGAGTTCAGTTTTCATAAGTTCTTTTTGGAACACAATCCCCCACAAAAAACAAGGGATTACTGTATCACTCATAAAATTTTGGGGATTTGGTGCCGATATTGTACACAGTGCCCCCAAACATTGAAATATATAACATTTTCTTTAGTTGCTATGTTTTTAAATTTCGCATTCAGTTTATCAAGATGTTCCATGCAAAGCGATGTGACATATGGCCGCATTATTGTTTTAGTGGGTCAAAACCATCCATCCATTATCTGCACCGCTTATCTTCAGTAGGGTCGCGGAGGTGCTGGAGCCCATCCCAGCCATCCTCGGGCAGTGGGCAGGGGACACCCTGAACTGGTTTCCAGCCATTCGCAGGGCACCCAGGGACAGACAATCCGCTCGCTCATTCACACCTAGGGACAATTTGTACCGGCCAATTAACCTAACATCCATGTTTTTGGAATGTGGGAGGAAACTGGAGTGCCCGGAGGAAACCCATGCAAGCACGGGGAGAACATGCAAACTCCACACAGGAGGTCGGATCTCATGACCTCAGAACTGTGCCGCACACGCACTAACCACTGCGCCGTCGTGCTGCCCTGCTTCAAAACCAATATTGTTAAATGGTTTATTTCTAGGCAAATTATATGTACAATTTTCATGTAGATGATTGCATGTTTATTCATTCATAAATGCACACAAGCGCCACTATTTTAAAAAAAATATCAGTTTACGTAGTTTATTTTTGTATAAATTGAATGTTAACAATGTATACAACAATGCCTGGGTCTTTCTGAATTGGATAGGCCTACATTTTTTTTTTCTGTCATGTATTGCCGAGGTATCTAATTCGAGACGGTATCCGTAGATATGAAAAAATCTTCCTGGCCCAATCCTTTTACCAAATGTTTTTAACCCAATGTTGTCCAACCCATGGAGTAGAAGATGAGTGGCCCCTCACTCAAACTTGGTAATTTCTGTCACCACTGTAATATTATCTTTATATTGACACGTTTTGCCGTAAAAGCCCTTTCTTAGTGTCGTTGTTGAAATTAAAGCCTCAGTCCTGCTTTGCCATTAAATGACCCAATTCAAAACAACAAAAAATGGCATTGAACATGTCCAAAATGTATTACCACTACCCTTCTATCCCATATCTCAAACAAATCCATTCTCAACTGTTTCTAATTTGTGGAGTTAAAAGGTTTGCCTTTGTGGCTGACTTGAGTACTGTCATGAACAATAAGATTGTGGCATTCACTGCACTCCAATGCAACATTATTTTGGTCCGCAGAGAATCGTCTTTTGACTCTAGACAGGGATGCAACAGTAATTGATTGTCAGTGCGTTTGTCTCCTTATGAGGAGCTTCCACGTGGCGTTAGCGGTCGTCTTGTGCTTCGGGGATGGGCGTGATGGGGCGGGTGGCGAGCGCTGTCCTCAAGTGTGCGCCCCCTTGCTGCTCATCTGTAAACCATGTCTTTTCTGGAACACACCAATAGATGCTCATTACACAAAGAAGCTAAAAATGTTCAACAAGTACAACAACTAGTAAAATGATGTAAATTTCCTTCGTTCATTTCCTGAACTGCTTATCCTCACTAGGGAGGCTCACTGGAGACAATGTGCAAAGGGCACCCTGGACTGGTTGCCATCCAATCACACATAGACATACGCCCATTCACACAGCATTATTTCTTAGAAGAAGTAAGATCGGGCCTAAAAAAATACAGGCAACCCGGGCCCATGGGTATTAAAGCCCATCCCAGCTAATGCCTAACCAATTAACTTGATTTGAGGGACCTTGACCAAAGGAAACCCTTATCGTCATATTTTATTTGTGAGGGTTTGGCTTCTCTATCTGAATTTTTTTTTAAATTATCCACCTGTCATTGTTCGTTGTTCATCTCATCTCATTAGCTGCACCGCATATCCTCAGTAGGGTCGCGGGGGTGCTGGAGCCCATCCCAGTAATCATCGGGCAGTGGGCAGGGGACACCCTGAACTGGTTGCCAGCCAATCGCAGGGCACACAGGGACAGACAACTCGCTCGCTCATTCACACCTAGGGACAATTTGGACCGGCCAATCCACCTGAAATGCATGTCTTTAGAATGTGGGAGGAAACCGGAGTGCCCAGAGGAAACCAACGCAAGCACGTGGAGAACATACAAACTCCGCACAGGAAGTCCGGTAGCTGGATTTGAACCCACACAGGGGAGGTTCCCAAGACCTTAGAACATGTTGGTTTAAGATCAGGTAATTGTGTAATTGTAATCATGTGCAGTCCTTTAAAACATGTTTGTGATTAAGGGCTATATAAATAAATGTGACTTGACTTGGTGTCTGGACACTTGCCGGGACACTCTTAAGGCGGCATTAGCCCAGGAGGTAGAGCGCTCGTCCTGGGATCAAGGGATCCCAGTTCGAATCCCGACTCGTCCGTGTTACATGTCGAAGTGTCCTTGGGTAAGACACTGAACCCCTAATACCCCCAATAAGCAGGTATGCAGCCTTACATGGCTGCAAGGCCGCTATTGGGAAATGTGGAGCACATTGTAAAGCGCTTTGGGAAGTCATTGACTTGAAAAGCGCTACATAAATGCAGATCATTTCATTTCATTTCATTTCTCTTCAAATTCCAGTGAGTCACATTATCCTCTCAACGCTTGAATGCAAACTTTCTTGGTAAACTTCCACAATGCACAAGGGCTCTTTCAAACCTGCTCATGTCTTATAAAATACCTGCCCACAAGTTTCCCAATGATTTTTGATAGACATGGTCTAAAAGAATCCCAGAATATTTTGTTTTTTTTCTTTTATTGTAAATATCTCAGTGGAATTACTCTGCTCCAGTATCAGTTTGTATAAATACAGAAGTAGGAAAGGGATGCGCAGAAGAGAAAGGATTATTTTAGGGTTGCAACTAACCATTATTTCAAAATCGATGAATTGGTCGATTATTTTTTTCAATGAGTCGGATTTCTAATTACCCGTCTGTTTATTTAAATATTGAAGTTTTGGACAGATAACGATATGTTCTGTGATTTAAAACAATAAAAAAAGTTACGAGTGTTTGTCAATTAACTTGATATTTAAAGAAATGCATCTTGCAAATATGTATGAAACTCATTTCCTACCACCTTAATCACAGGTAATATTAAATTTGGATTCATCATATAAAACAAGCAATACATTTAAATTTGTGTTGATTTTTTTTTGTATCCACACACTGAAATATAAACAAACCCCTTTTTAAAATGTTGTCAACAAATTTGTTTTTAGGGGTTACATTTTGGAATATGATAAACATTGACAATATGAAAATGATATGCTCAAGAATTTGCCCATTGGGTGGAGTTAAATATGTCATGATTATTTTTTATCTTACTTTTTTTTTTATACTTATTTTCTCTATTACTTATTTTTCTCTGTATTTCTGTCTGTTTCCTTGAAAATTGTTAACTTTGTAGTCAAACACTACAAAGTTGAAACGTTCACATACCTGTCAACCTCCACGGCTCCATGCCCGTACTAACTGTCGTATTTTCCTGTACAAAATACAAAATAATGGTAAACTATACCTTTTTTTTTCTGAATGATGCATGATGGGAAATCCTCAGGCGACAAACGCATGCGATGGACAAATTTGCGTTTTTCCGTACAGATTTCCTTGTACGTCGTACTCGTCTTAAAATGCATAAAAAAAGTACTTTGTACGGCAAAACCATACAGGTTGACAGGTATGCGTTCGTGTCAGTTTTGTTCTTAAATGATGCAATGTTCAAAATGTAGAATAGCTTTTTTCATAAGAACTGTCTTACCACTCTCTGCCGGACCAAAAGGTTACTACAATTCCCAGCGTCACGACGAATTGGTGTCCACTCTTAATTTGCATTGATTAAATGTTCTTGATGGTTTATAAATCACACGATACGACGAATCAATGATCTAATTGTGAATTTCCCTTCGGGGATGAATAAAGTATCTATCTATCTATCTAATTAGTTGCCAACGCTTTTAATAATCGATTCTAACCGATTTTGTCGAGTTGTTGTTACAGCACTAGAATATTTTCTTCAGAGAAGTGCAAACGAACATACTAAGAAACAGGGTTCATACATCATTTTCATGGCCCAAAACAAACACTTTTATTGTCTTTCAAAGCCATTTTTTTCAATTCTCCAGTACCATTAAAAAATACAGTGGAACCTCGGTTTTCGAACACCTCTCAGTTCGAACAAATCGGTTCTTGACCAAAAATTTAGAGAAATTCTTGCTTCGCTTTTCGTTCAAAAAATCGGAGTTCGAACGGTGGTACGCTAGGGGCGATGCTGAGCCGCGTACGAGTGTAGATTGCCCCCACCCCTCGTGAAGAACTGTTGTCACGGCAACGCGCACTCCTTTTCTGCTTTTGTTTCAAAAAGCGGTGAAGGGAGTGTTTTAACCCCTAATTATGCCTCGGAAGAAGGTTGGTGCAAGCAGCAAAGTTGCTACAGGTGAAAAAAGAGGAGTAGTGCATACAACTATTGCATTTAAGAAAGAAATAATGGCAAAATATGAAGAAGGTGTGCGAGTTACCCTTCTTTCAGGAATAGAGCATGGCTTCTGCCGACCGGTAAAAAATTCTATTTATAATTCTTTTCTTTATTCTTTAACCGCTCACCACTTGTTGTGGAGACCCGGGTGCTAAATGACGTGTAAACGACCTGATTTTTTTAATTTTTACACGTTCATGTTAGCGTAATCTTTCGTACGGAAGATTACGCTAACACGAACGTACGATTAGCCTGGGTTAGCTTCATGTTTACGTTCATTGTGAAAATTCAGGGTGATGGAACGGATTAAAACGATTTTACATTACTTTAAATGGGAAAAAACGACTTCGGTGATCGTACAAATCGGTTGTCGTACAAAAAATGGAACGGATTATGGTCGAGAACCGAGGTTCCACTGTATCTAAAGTGAATCGGGTAAATTGCAGATCCACACATATATCTGCAATTTATATGTGCGATTTTTCATCTTGTGTGTGCATTTACCCACACATGTGATTTGAAGATCTTGAGTAAATTACAAATTTGTGAATCTGATGAATTTTTTAAGGCATCTTTCTCCCCCATATTGGTGTTGGGTAAAAATGACATTAGCTTACATTTTCAGTTGCAGGAAGTTTTCCATGTTACAATTTACCACCGGGAAATGCGACCTTGATTTTTTTTGCATGGCTCATAATAAATGGCCATAATCGATACCTAATCCATATTATAGTGCCCCGTTTAGAAGTAGCATATACCTGTCCACTTGAGCGCGACCTGTGGGGGTGCTGACGCTTCCTAGAACAATGTCATACAAACTAATACCAGCTGCCTTTAATCACGAGGGGAGAAATGCAATGGCAAAGCGAAGCTACCAGAGATCAGTGTCGGCGTCATTTTCAATCAGACTTGTTTAGACACAAGGCAACAATTTTAAGCATTTACGTAACCCATGATTCAGCACTTTTCAATCTTTGAGAACACAACATTAAAATTCAAGCATGATAAATGATTTCAAGCACCCACGTGAACTCTCTAAAGAGAACTAGTTGCCCTAAATACCTATGCAGGAACGGTTACAGCATGCAAACTCTGCATTAGGAGAAAGGTAGCTGAACCCGGTTACCTCTAAAGTGTGAGGTGAACTTGCTAAATAAGTTAACTAGCATGCCACTCAAAGTACAATTTCATTAATAAAAAAATCAACCAACCATGATTTAAATAATAGCTGCAGAAAAGGATTCCCATCTGGATTTGTGCAGTTTGCAAGCAAGCCTATTCTAGGTTTTCATTATCAGCAGATACCAAATCATCGGTCTTTAGTCCAAGGTACTTTGTTAAGCTTTTGCTAACCAAAAGACCAGAATTAACAACCGATCAACTAAAATGTGGTGTCGTGCCATGCTGTTAATAAGGAGCAGACCTAAGATATGAGTAGCAGCCAACAAGCAAAGAGGGCCATCCATACCTTGGGCTGCTCTATGTTTTCTTGAGGCAAGAAAAGAAAAGAAAAATAAGTGAATGTGAGTTGATAGGAAAACAAGAGAACAAAGCTTACATATTAGGATGCATATTTTAAAGGTGAGGTGCATCATTTGAGGTGTGTTTAAAGTTAAGAGTACAATATTCTCGTATTTAGTGTTAACAATGCCCAACTGAGTTCAAAGAGCCTTTATACTTTTTCCCCCACTGCTCCTATCTGCTTTTGATCTTATTATTACCAACTCTGTTCCAGGACGCAATAGATAGGTAGGAGGAAGGACAGACGTTATGCTTGCCATTGCAGTTTTTTGGTAGAGTAGCCTGAAAATTGTAAACGTAGGTAAAGGCCTGTTTCAAATGTAGTCCAGTAATACCTGTCGCCAACAGCCCAGGTAGCTGCAACCAATGAAGTCCCACTATTTGGCAATTCAATGCAGGGCGATTGGAAGGGTCTCACCTAGCTGATAAACCACACAGGCTGCTGTACGTGCGTACCTGCTTGAATCTTTAGTCATAGCGTCACTTACTGTGTTTATCCTAAAGTGCTATCTGATTGTAAACAATGTTTAAACCAAAATGGCTAATGACTAACTGCACTACTACTCAGCTTTACTTAGCTAGCAAACAATCATTTAGGTGCTGCGAGAAAATACTGTTGTTCGTACTTAAGTTTGTCTCGTGTTTCCCGGCTCTTGTTGCGGTTGGCCCGGTTGATGGCGCTGATGGAGTGCACCGATGCGCTTTTTCTGCCGGACGAGTGCGAGAGACTGCTCCGTGATTGGCCGGCGTTGTGGTCGAACTGCATGAGGCAGAAGATGAGGTCCGATGGCACCAACTCGAAGGCGTAGGGCGGGTTCGTGATCACGTAGCTAAGCAAAAAAAATTGAGAAAGTGGGATGAATATGAGAGGCTGTTTGAGAAGTAAATCATATCTGCTCTTACATTAAACATCATATTCATTTGCATTTTATGTTAATGACAATAACAACCATACTTAATTTTGAATATCGTCATGTTGTCACATCCATGCACAAACACAGATACTCTCTCAATACTACTTTTCTCTCTTCCACACACTACTAAAGATTCTCACACATTCACAACTATACACACACTATACTATGTATTCATTTCACACAGCATTAAAATTTATATTACTTAAGGTTTTTTTAAAGGAAACCAAACTCATGCTCACATAAAGATACTTTCAGACAGACAGTTCAAAAACTCAACTACACTCTCACACATACTATAATATACTCGTATACGGCACACAGCTATACTCTTACACATTCCACACACACACACACACACACACACACACACACACACACACACACACACAACTATTCTTTGTTGCAGAGCATTAAAATTGCTCCAGGTTTTTCACACCTAATATAATGAGCACCTCACCTCTCAGTGTTGTTTTACTTTTGGTAACCAGATGCACACTGATCTATTTGTAAATCTTTCACAATTCAACATCAAACTGGAGTTGCTCCAGGTATACTCGTAAGTGTTGAGTATAGTAGCATAGTAGTGAGTGTGAAAGCATAGTAGTGTTTATGAGAGATATTATGTGTGAGAGAGAAAAGTAGTGTATGGAAGTATAGTAATATGTAGGGGTGGGACAAAAAATATTCATGTATATATTGTGATTTTATTTTTGGCGTTTTTTTAAGACCGAGGTAACTTGTAAGCAATATGGCTGTCGCGAATATGACGTATTTGTCTATTCGCGAATATTTAACACATTCGAGATTAGTCATTTTTTCCTTTTCACTCCCATTTGTAATCACCCATGACTGAAATGTTGACAAAATGACGTCACTGCGTAGAGAAACACACACAGAAGCAAACAACATTGGCTATCTTTTATGGTACCAGGTAGCACTTTAGTATTTTGGGCACAGTGTGGGTTTATACACAGCGACAACAGTAAGCCCCATAATACCGAAAAAGCGCCCTCCAGACTTCATTCAAAGAAGGTGCCGGTAAAAAGAGCTAACACACGCCAACAGATTGTATCAAACGGTTCATTGCTTCTGAAATGCTGCCGTTCAATACGGTTGACAAACCAGCCTTCAGAGACATGTAGTACAAGTTTGATACGCTGTACGACCCACCAGGCATTAAAAGAACATGTTTAAAAGTTCATTTTCAAGTTGATGTTAATGTGGAATGTGGATAATAACTAATGATAAGTATGTAGGAATCTAGTGAAGGTCGTGGGATGACGTTGTTGCAAGAGGTCACAGGCTGATATGCTGAAGGAGATGGGGCGGACGACCTTCACGAGATATCTTAACTTTATTTAAGAACACTATAAAAGCCAATGTTGAACATCTCGAACTTTGAACGTGTCAAGAATGCAATAAAGCGCGTTCCTTTATTGCCATATCTCTTCTGCGAATTTTTTGGGGCGACGCCCAACGACGTTCTCTCCAAAAATCAAAGCCCCACGTTGGGCGCCACTTATTCCTAATCGTGACAGTCTTAGAAAAGAAACAGAAGACGAAAATGGAGGAAGAAAGCGAGCAATTAAATTTAAGGCAGGCAACCATACATTTTAAATCCAAAGTATGGACGTATTATGCTTTTTATACAGTTCTTAGGAAGATGGAGCTTGACATGACCAAACGTGTCTGCAAACTTCGTTGCAGATCCGTAATCCACTGCGGTTGTGTTGCGTTAACATTGACATGGGGCAGCATTAGCCAAGGTGGTCGCAGGTTCAATTCCCGGGTCCTCCGTGTTATATGTTGAAGTGCCCCCAATAAGTTGGTAGGCGCCTTGCATGGCTGACTCCCCATTGTGTGTGGGTGTGTGTGAAGCACATTGTAAAGCGCTTTGGGAGGTCTTCATTGATTTGAAAAGCCCTGTATCAATGCAGACCATTTACATTTAAGTTCATGACATTTTGTGGCCGTAAACCAGTTGAACAGTGTACATGTTATGTTCTCATTGTCTCAGTTGAAATAAATGTCAGCTTCCGGACTGACTAACACAGGCTGAACATCATTAATGGTTTATTGCCCCAGAAGTGTATCATTTAGGTTGCTTGTTTTTTAGGAACGAAAATTAAATCGCAATCATAAATTATATCGAATCACAATTCTTGTAGAATCGCAATTATCAAGAATCGTGATATAATTCAAATCGGCACATTAGAATCGTGATACAATCAAATCGTGACCAAAGCATATCATCCCACCCCCAGTAATATGTGTAAAAGAGTAGTGTGTGTGCGTTAGAGTATAGTAGTGTTTGTACATGACAGTATGATGTTATATGTGAGAGCAAGTAAGAACGGCCTCCCATAGATGAACACAGACTTTGTTACACTTTTCAAAAGCATGCAA